>NC_074697.1:6156633-6271633 GCF_029448725.1 Salvelinus fontinalis
ACAGACTGCTTGATGGAGAGTTGCTACCTGACAGACTGCTTGATGGAGAGTTGTTACCTGACAGACTGCTTGATGTAGAGTTGTTACCTGACAGACTGCTTGATGGAGAGTTGCTACCTGACAGACTGCTTGATGGAGAGTTGTTACCTGACAGACTGCTTGATGGAGAGTTGCTACCTGACAGACTGCTTGATGGAGAGTTATTACCTGACAGACTGCTTGATTTAGAGTTGTTACCTGACAGACTGCTTGATGGAGAGTTGCTACCTGACAGACTGCTTGATGGAGAGTTGCTACCTGACAGACTGCTTGATGGAGAGTTGTTACCTGACAGACTGCTTGATGGAGAGTTGTTACCTGACAGACTGCTTGATGGAGAGTTGCTACCTGACAGACTGCTTGATGGAGAGTTGTTACCAGATTCACTACTTGATGGAGATTCTTTCCCTCCCTCTCTTTCCCTCAGGTCTGTTTCTATGTTGATATCCTGAGAGCATGGCAAACATCATTTAGTCCTCCACCTAAATCAGAAGTAGACCATAAAACACAGGCATTTCAGATTGGATATCTGTGTTTGTGTACTGTACTGTATGTGTGTGTGTGTGTGTCCAAGCATGTGTATGCAAACCCACTGAACATGTGTTGTTTTTAAATGCCACTCTAGGTCTCAGTCTGGAAGCAAGGATTACCACGCCAACAACAACACCATGTTTTCTGCTGTCTATCAACACATCAAACTAGGGCTTTCAGGATCTACACATTACTCTGTCATGCCGAAGGTTTGGCTTCTTAAAAGATGGCTTGGAAGACATGCTTCTAGCTACTGCTCTGGTTTTTAATCATTACACTGAATCTGGATAAGGCAAACTACTGTGTTTCCACTAGCACTATTTTACCTGAAAGGGCCAGGCACTAACACGAAAGGGCCAGGCACTAATCGGAAAGGGCCAGGCACTAATCCGAAAGGGCCAGGCACTAATCCGAAAGGGCCAGGCACTAACACGAAAGGGCCAGGCACTAATCGGAAAGGGCCAGGCACTAATCCGAAAGGGCCAGGCATTAACCCGAAAGGGCCAGGCACTAACCATAAAGGATCAGGCACTAACCATAAAGGGCCAGGCACTAATCCGAAAGGGCCAGGCACTAATCCGAAAGGGCCAGGCATTAACCCGAAAGGGCCAGGCACTAACCATAAAGGGGCAGGCACTAATCATAAAGGATCAGGCACTAACCCGTAAGGGCCAGGCACTAACCCGTAAGGGCCAGGCACTAATCCGAAAGGGCCAGGCACTAATCCGAAAGGGCCAGGCACTAACCATAAAGGGGCAGGCACTAATCATAAAGGATCAGGCACTAACCCGTAAGGGCCAGGCACTAATCCGAACGGGCCAGGCACTAACCCATAGGGGCCAGGCACTAACCATAAAGGGCCAGGCACTAATCCGAACGGGCCAGGCACTAACCATAAAGGGCCAGGCACCAACCATAAAGGATCAGGCACTAACCATAAAGGGCCAGGCACTAACCATAAAGGGCCAAGCACTAACCCGTAAGGGCCAGGCACTAACCATAAAGGATCAGGCACTAACCATAAAGGGCCAGGCACTAACCCGTAAGGGCCAGGCACTAACCATAAAGGATCAGGCACTAACCCGAAAGGGCCAGGCACTAACCATAAAGGATCAGGCACTAACCCGAAAGGGCCAGGCACTAACCCGTAAGGGCCAGGCACTAACCATAAAGGATCAGGAACTAACCCGAAAGGGCCAGGCACTAACCCGTAAGGGCCAGGCACTAACCCGTAAGGGCCAGGCACTAACCATAAAGGGTCAGGCACTAATCATAAAGGGCCAGGCACTAACCATAAAGGATCAGGCACTAACCCGAAAGGGCCAGGCACTAACCCGTAAGGGCCAGGCACTAACCCGTAAGGGCCAGGTACTAACCCGTAAGGGCCAGGCACTAACCATAAAGGATCAGGCACTAACCCGAAAGGGCCAGGCACTAACCTGTAAGGGCCAGGCACTAACCCGAAAGGGCCAGGCACTAATCCGAAAGGGCCAGGCACTAACCCGAAAGGGCCAGGCACTAACCCGAAAGGGCCAGGCACTAACCCGTAAGGGCCAGGCACTAACCATAAAGGATCAGGCACTAATCCGAAAGGGCCGGGCACTAATCCGAAAGGGGCAGGCACTAATCCGAAAGGGCCAGGCACTAACCATAAAGGGGCAGGCACTAATCATAAAGGATCAGGCACTAACCCGTAAGGGCCAGGCACTAATCCGAACGGGCCAGGCACTAACCCATAGGGGCCAGGCACTAACCATAAAGGGCCAAGCACTAATCCGAACGGGCCAGGCACTAACCATAAAGGGCCAGGCACCAACCATAAAGGATCAGGCACTAACCATTAAGGGCCAGGCACTAACCATAAAGGGCCAAGCACTAACCCGTAAGGGCCAGGCACTAACCATAAAGGATCAGGCACTAACCATAAAGGGCCAGGCACTAACCCGTAAGGGCCAGGCACTAACCATAAAGGATCAGGCACTAACCCGAAAGGGCCAGGCACTAACCATAAAGGATCAGGCACTAACCCGAAAGGGCCAGGCACTAACCCGTAAGGGCCAGGCACTAACCATAAAGGATCAGGCACTAACCCGAAAGGGCCAGGCACTAACCCGTAAGGGCCAGGCACTAACCCGTAAGGGCCAGGCACTAACCATAAAGGGTCAGGCACTAATCATAAAGGGCCAGGCACTAACCATAAAGGATCAGGCACTAACCCGAAAGGGCCAGGCACTAACCCGTAAGGGCCAGGCACTAACCCGTAAGGGCCAGGTACTAACCCGTAAGGGCCAGGCACTAACCATAAAGGATCAGGCACTAACCCGAAAGGGCCAGGCACTAACCCGTAAGGGCCAGGCACTAACCCGAAAGGGCCAGGCACTAATCCGAAAGGGCCAGGCACTAACCCGAAAGGGCCAGGCACTAACCCGAAAGGGCCAGGCACTAACCCGTAAGGGCCAGGCACTAACCATAAAGGATCAGGCACTAACCCGAAAGGGCCAGGCACTAACCCGTAAGGGCCAGGCACTAACCATAAAGGATCAGGCACTAACCCGAAAGGGCCAGGCACTAACCCGTAAGGGCCAGGCACTAACCCGTAAGGGCCAGGCACTAACCCGTAAGGGCCAGGCACTAACCATAAAGGATCAGGCACTAACCCGAAAGGGCCAGGCACTAACCCGTAAGGGCCAGGCACTAACCCGAAAGGGCCAGGCACTAATCCGAAAGGGCCAGGCACTAACCCGTAAGGGCCAGGCACTAATCATAAAGGGTCAGGCACTAACCATAAAGGATCAGGCACTAACCATAAAGGATCAGGCACTAACCATAAAGGGCCAGGCACTAACCCGTAAGGGCCAGGCACTAACCATAAAGGGCCAGGCACTAACCCGTAAGGGCCAGGCACTAACCCGTAAGGGCCAGGCACTAACCATAAAGGGTCAGGCACTAATCATAAAGGATAAGGCACTAACCCGTAAGGGCCAGGCACTAACCATAAAGGATCAGGCACTAACCCGTAAGGGCCAGGCACTAACCCGTAAGGGCCAGGCACTAACCCGTAAGGGCCAGGCACTAACCATAAAGGATCAGTCACTAACCATAAATGGCCAGGCACTAACCATAAAGGGCCAGGCACTAACCATAAAGGATCAGGCACTAATCCGAAAGGGCCAGGCACTAACCCGAAAGGGCCTGTCACCAACCCGTAAGGGCCAGGCACTAACCATAAAGGGCCGGGCACTAACCGTAAAGGGCCAGGCACTAACCATAAAGGATCAGGCACTAATCCGAAAGGGCCAGGCACTAACCCGAAAGGGCCTGTCACCAACCCGTAAGGGCCAGGCACTAACCATAAAGGGCCAGGCACTAACCCGAAAGGGCCTGTGACCAACCCGAAAGGGCAGGGCACTAACCATAAAGGGCCAGGCACTAACCATAAAGGGCCAGGCACTAACCCGAAAGGGCCAGGCACTAACCCGTAAGGGCCAGGCACTAACCCGAAAGGGCCAGGCAATAACCATAAAGGGCCAGGCACTAACCCGTAAGGGCCAGGCACTAACCCGAAAGGGCCAGGCAATAACCATAAAGGGCCAGGTAATAATCCCGAAAGCGCCAGGTAATAACCTGACAGGTAATAACCTGACAGGTAAAAGACTGTAAATTGCATGTTGATTCCATAGATGCAGCCTGATTGATGCTCCCATACAATGAAGTGTTATTTAGCACCAATCAGTAGTGGGATCCTTTCTCCATGAAACGTTTGTGTTTTATTCGATTGGTAATGGATGCCACATTGAGTTTACTGAGATATTCCCCAGTGTCATGCTAGCTTTCGCCACCACATTGGCAGCCAACTGTGACTCAGAAACCTTTGACCTCTTCCCCTGAGTGTGTGAGCACTGTGTCAATCCTGGTATCAGACACACACACATCCTCACTCTCTTTCTCTCTCTTTCTCTCTCTTTCTCTCTCTTTCTCTCTCTCTCTGTCTCTCTCTCTCTCTCTCTCTCTCTCTCTCTCTCTCTCTCTCTCTCTCTCTCTCTCTCTCTCTCTCTCTCTCTCTCTCTCTCTCTCTCTCTCTCTCAAGAGGGGAGATTACAACGTGTGGTGGGGGGGGGGTTAGAAGATGGTGTGTGTGGGAGAAAGTGTATTATCCGGTGGCGGATTACATAGTGGAGTTGTGTTCACTTCCTGTCCCTGAGGAGAGAGCAGCAGGAAGACGCACTGAACCCGGGGACAGGAGGGAATTAAAGCAGGTGGGTGTCTCTCCTCTCTGTGTGAGACTTGATGAACCTGTGTGTGTGTGTGTGTGTGTGTGTGTGTGTGTGTGTGTGTGTGTGTGTGTGTGTGTGTGTGTGTGTGTGTGTGTGTGTGTGTGTGTGTGTGTGTGTGTGTGTGTGTGTGTGTGTGTGTGTGTGTGTGTGTGTGTGTTACACAGTTTCTGTATTTTGGGTTACGTTCCCCAGTTTCTGTATTTTGGGTTTGGATGTGTTTGGATGTGTATATGTCTCAGGATGGCTTCCTGGATTCCAAGCAGCTGATTGGTCGGCCCCATTGCAGATTGGAGCTCTGACTCCGCCCTCTCGTCGGGAGATACAGCTGTCTGCAATTTCCGACTCCTTCTGCAGCTTGAAAAGCCAGTGTTCCTTTGTTAGGAGAGAGAGCTTCCTTTGGATGTCCTGTGTCCCGTTGTTGGTCTGTATACGTTTATGTAAAGTATTTTGTAGCCGGTTCTGCTGAGGTATGTGTATGCCAAAAGGACTGTGTTCTTGATTATTGAAAATGTTCACTTTAAGTTAGTAATTATTCTGTTTTTGTACCCAGGGGGGAAGGCACCTAGGGAGTGCTTAGGCAACAGGCCCGCGGGCATACATATACCCGTAGTATGTACACTGTCTATGCACACTAGGTAAGACCTGTGCGGACCACCCCCTGCGCCAGGTGGCATTAAGAATAGGTAAGTAGGTAAAGTAGGAGAGGGGGCTCTAACTTCTACTTTCTTTGGTTTGGTTCCATCCAGCCCCTTCTCCCCTCATTACCATGTGAAGGAAATACATTCCCTGTTAAAGGTAAACTTCTCTGCCTCTGTCACCATTACTCACACCTACAGTCACATACCTCTTTACCTCCACCTACAGTCACATACCTCTTTACCTCCACCTACAGTCACACACCTCTTTACCTCCACCTACAGTCACACACCTCTTTACCTCCACCTACAGTCACACACCTCTTTACCTTCACCTACAGTCACACACCTCTTTACCTTCACCTACAGTCACACACCTCTTTACCTTCACCTACAGTCACACACCTCTTTACCTTCACCTACAGTCACATACCTCTTTCACTCACACCTACAGTCACATACCTCTTTACCTTCACCTGCAGACTCATACCTCTTTACCTTCACCTGCAGTCTCATACCTCTTTACCTTCACCTGCAGTCTCATACCTCTTTACCTTCACCTGCAGTCTCATACCTCTTTACCTTCACCTGCAGTCTCATACCTCTTTACCTCCACCTGCAGTCTCATACCTCTTTACCTTCACCTGCAGTCTCATACCTCTTTACCTTTACCTGCAGTCTCATACCTCTTTACCTCCACCTGCAGTCTCATACCTCTTTACCTTCACCTGCAGACTCATACCTCTTTACCTTCACCTGCAGACTCATACCTCTTTACCTTCACCTGCAGTCTCATACCTCTTTACCTTCACCTGCAGTCTCATACCTCTTTACCTTCACCTGCAGTCTCATACCTCTTTACCTTCACCTGCAGTCTCATACCTCTTTACCTTCACCTGCAGTCTCATACCTCTTTACCTCCACCTGCAGTCTCATACCTCTTTACCTTCACCTGCAGACTCATACCTCTTTACCTTCACCTGCAGACTCATACCTCTTTACCTTCACCTGCAGACTCATACCTCTTTACCTTCACCTGCAGACTCATACCTCTTTACCTTCACCTGCAGACTCATACCTCTTTACCTCCACCTGCAGTCTCATACCTCTTTACCTCCACCTGCAGTCTCATACCTCTTTACCTTCACCTGCAGTCTCATACCTCTTTACCTTTACCTGCAGTCTCATACCTCTTTACCTCCACCTGCAGTCTCATACCTCTTTACCTTCACCTGCAGACTCATACCTCTTTACCTTCACCTGCAGACTCATACCTCTTTACCTTCACCTGCAGTCTCATACCTCTTTACCTTCACCTGCAGTCTCATACCTCTTTATCTTCACCTGCAGTCTCATACCTCTTTACCTCCACCTGCAGTCTCATACCTCTTTACCTCCACCTGCAGTCTCATACCTCTTTACCTCCACCTGCAGTCTCATACCTCTTTACCTCCACCTGCAGTCTCATACCTCTTTACCTCCACCTGCAGTCTCATACCTCTTTACCTTCACCTGCAGTCTCATACCTCTTTACCTTCACCTGCAGTCTCATACCTCTTTACCTTCACCTGCAGTCTCATACCTCTTTACCTTCACCTGCAGTCTCATACCTCTTTACCTTCACCTGCAGTGCCATACCTCTTTACCTTCACCTGCAGTGCCATACCTCTTTACCTTCACCTGCAGTGCCACACCTCTTTACCTTCACCTGCAGTGCCACACCTCTTTACCTTCACCTGCAGACTCATACCTCTTTACCTTCACCTGCAGACTCATACCTCTTTACCTTCACCTGCAGTCTCATACCTCTTTACCTTCACCTGCAGTCTCATACCTCTTTACCTCCACCTGCAGTCTCATACCTCTTTACCTTCACCTGCAGTCTCATACCTCTTTACCTTTACCTGCAGTCTCATACCTCTTTACCTCCACCTGCAGTCTCATACCTCTTTACCTTCACCTGCAGTCTCATACCTCTTTACCTTCACCTGCAGTCTCATACCTCTTTACCTTCACCTGCAGTCTCATACCTCTTTACCTTCACCTGCAGTCTCATACCTCTTTACCTTCACCTGCAGTCTCATACCTCTTTACCTTCACCTGCAGTCTCATACCTCTTTACCTTCACCTGCAGTCTCATACCTCTTTACCTTCACCTGCAGTCTCACACCTCTTTACCTTCACCTGCAGTCTCACACCTCTTTACCTTCACCTGCAGTCTCACACCTCTTTACCTTCACCTGCAGTCTCACACCTCTTTACCTTCACCTGCAGTCTCACACCTCTTTACCTTCACCTGCAGTCTCACACCTCTTTACCTTCACCTGCAGTCTCACACCTCTTTACCTCCACCTGCAGTCTCACACCTCTTTACCTCCACCTGCAGTCTCACACCTCTTTACCTCCACCTGCTGTCCCACACCTCTTTACCTTCACCTGCTGTCCCACACCTCTTTACCTTCACCTGCAGTGCCACACCTCTTTACCTTCACCTGCAGTGCCACACCTCTTTACCTTCACCTGCAGTGCCACACCTCTTTACCTTCACCTGCAGTGCCACACCTCTTTACCTTCACCTGCAGTCCCACACCTCTTTACCTTCACCTGCAGTCCCACACCTCTTTACCTTCACGGAGTTGAGTGTAGTAAGGGGTTGCGTTCTCTCCTTCAAGAGGTGTGGTTAACAGTGTGTGGTTGTGGAAGTCCATATGCATGTGCTGATTAAAAACAGAAGTGTTTTGTGGGTAGGAGTATGGATTACACAACTGTTCTGGGTCCTTACATGGGCTACACCTTCAATTATCGTACTCTGTTGGTGCGTCAATCGCTTAGAGCCACTGAACAGACCCATTGACACGTGTTTTATGTGACCAAATTCTGACTTCTGTAAAGTGAGTGTGGAGGTGCAAAAATGATTGTCTATCAACAATGACAAGCCAGCGGGGTCTGACAACTTGGATGGAAAATTACTGCGGATAATAGCGGATGTTATTGCCACTCCTATTTGCCATATCTTCAATTTAAGCCTACTACAAAGTATGTACCCTCAGCCCTGGAGGGAAGCGAAAGTCATTCCACTACCCAAGAATTGTAAAGCCCCCTTTGCTGGCTCAAATAGCCGACCAATCAGCCTGTTACCAACCCTTAGTAAACTTTTGGATGTGTTAGCGCAGATAAAATACTATTTTTAAGTCACCAAATTTACAACAGCCTTTCAGCACGCGTCTAGAGAAGGACATTCAACAAGCACAGCACTTACACAAATGACTGTTTGGCTGAGATAAATTGATACAAATATTGTGGGGCTGTTAGACTAAAGTGCAGCTTTCAACATTATCGATCAGTCTGCTGCTGGAAAAACGTATGTGTTATGGCTTTACATCCCCTGCTACAGTTGAAGTCGGAAGTTTACATACATCTGAGCCAAATACATTTCAATTTAGTTTTTCAGAATTCCTGACATTTTAATCCTAGTAACATTTCCCTGTCTTAAGTCAGGATCACCACTTTATTTTAAGAAAGTGAAATGGCAGAAAAATAGTAAAGAATTATTTATTTCAGCTTTTATTTCTTTCATCACATTCCCAGTGGGTCAGAAGTTTACATACACTCAATTAGTATTTGGTAGCATTGCCTTTAAATTGTTTAACTTGGGTCAAACGTTTCAGGTAGACTTCAACAAGCTTCCCACAATAAGTTGGGTGAATTTTGGCCCATTCCTCCTGACAGAACTGGTGTAAATGAGTCAGGTTTGTAGGCCTCCTTGCTCGCTCACGCTTTTTCAGTTCTGCCCACCAATTTTCTATGGGATTGAAGTCAAGACTTTGTGATGGCCACTCCAATACCTTGACTTTGGTGTCCTTAAGGCATTTTGCCACAACTTTGGAAGTATGCTTGGAGTCATTGTTCATTTGGAAGACCCATTTGTGACCAAGCTGACTGATGTCTTGAGATTTTGCTTCAATATATCCACTTCATTTTCCATCCTCATGATGCCATCTATTTTGTGACGTGCACCAGCCCCTCCTGCAGCAAAGCACCCCCACCACATGATGCTGCCACCCCCGTGCTTCACGGTTGGGATGGTGTTCTTCGGCTTGCAAGCCTGCCCCTTTTTCCTCCAAACATAACGATGGTCCTTATGGCCAAACAGTTCTATTTTTGTTTCATCAGACCAGAGGACATTTCTCCAAAAAGTATGATCTTTGTTCCATGTGCAGTTGAAAACCATAGACCGGCTTTTTTATGGCGGTTTTGGAGCAGTGGCTTCTTCTTTGCTGAGCGGCCTTTCAGGATATGTCGATATAGGACTCGTTTTACTGTGGATCTTCACAAGGTCCTTTGCTGTTGTTCTGGGAGTGATTTGCACTCTCTAGGAGACAGAACGCATCTCCTTCCTGAGCCGGATGATGGCTACATGGGCCCATGGTGTTTATACTTGTGTACTATTGTTTGTACAGATGAACGTGGTACCTTCAGGCATTTGGAAATTGCTCCCAAGGATGAAACAGACTTGTGGAGGTCTACAATTTTTTTTCTGAGGTCTTGGCTGATTTCTTTTGATTATCCCATGTCAAGCAGGGGTAGGCCTTGAAATACATCCACAGGTACACCTCCAATTGACTCAAATGTTGTCATTTAGCCTATCAGAAGCTTCTAAAGCCGTGACATAATTTTCTGAAATATCCTACGCATTTTAAATGCACAGTGTATGTACATTTCTGACCCACTGGAATTGTGATACAGTTAAAAAATATGTCTGTAAACAATTGTTGGAAAGATTACTTGTCATACACAAAGTAGATGTCCTAACCGACTTGCCAAAACTATATTTGTTCACAAGAAATGTGTGGAGTTGTTGATAAACAAGTTTTAAAGACTCCAACCTAAGTGTCTCTAAACTTCCGACTTCAACTGTATATACAGATGAGCAGACAGGTATGATGTATGTACGCTGCCTGTGTGCCTATAGCCTATGCTATGGATAAAGAGTGATGCCTCTCCCACTCTGTCTGTTGTATTCTTTCTCTCCGCTCTTGATTTCCTTAATAGGATGTCGGGGGCGGAGCAGGGAGGGTCATCAGCGAAATGGTACACACCTGGGCTTGGGTGTGTCCTAGGGATTAATACACCTCTCAACACCCCTCATTATCACCATCTATGCACACATCAACTCACTTACACTGCTGATTACTGACTACACTATTGTTAATATACATATTTTTAAATATATCTTTTTGTTATTTCTTTATCTCTACGTTGTCTCCCTCTTTGTTATGGGATACGAGCCGGTTCATAACAAACAAAACAGGTGTTCTTTAATGGAAGCCCCTCCAACATAATCCAGGTAGAATCAGGAATTCCTCAGGCCAGTTCTCTAGGCCCCTTACTTTCTTCAATCTTTACTAACGACATGCTTTGAGTAAAGCCAATGTGTCTGTGTATTCTGATGAGTCAACACTATACATGTCAGCTACTACAGCAAGTGAAATTACTGCAAGAATTAACAAAGAGCTGCAGATGGTTTCAGACTGGGTGGCATGGACAAAATGAGTCCTAAATAGTTCAAATACAAAAGCATTGTATTTGGGACAAATCATTTACTAAAGCCTAAACCTCAACTAAATCTTGTAATAAATAATTTGGGAATTGAGCAAGTTGAGGTGACAAACCACTTGGTGTAACCCTGGATTGTAAACTATCACGGTCAAAACATATTGATACAACAGTAGCTAAAATGGGGAGAAGTCTGTCCATAATAAAGTAATACTCTGCCTTAACAGGATTATCAACATGGCAGGTCCTACAGGCCCTAGTTTTGTCACACGTGGACTACTGTTCAGTTGTGTGGTCAGGTGCCACAAAGAGGGACTTATTCAAATTGCAATTTGCTCAGAACAGGGCTGCACGGCTGTCATTGGATGTACACAGCAAGCAAATATTAATAATATGCATGTCAATCTCTTAATCGAGTAGTACAGATCAGACACCCATCCATTCCCCACAATACATGTCACTAGAGGTCTCTTCACAGTCCCCAACTCCAAAACAGACTATGGGAGGAACACAGTACTACATAGAGCAATGACTACATGAAACTCTATTCCACATCAGGTAACTGATAAAAGCATTAGCTAACGGGGATACATAATAAATACAAATATAAAGGGTATTGGGACTTGACAGGAACAAGGATATAAGGGCTAGACAGGAACAAGGATATAGGGGCTAGACAGGAATAAGAGTATAGGGGCTAGACAGGAACAAGGATATAGGGGCTAGACAGGAACAAGGATATAGGGGCTAGACATGAACAAGGATATAGGGGCTAGACAGGAACAAGGGTATAGGTGCTAGACAGGAACAAGGGTATAGGGGCTAGACAGGAACAAGGATATAGGGGCTAGACAGGAACAAGGGTAAAGGGGCTAGACAGGAACAAGGGTAAAGGGGCTAGACAGGAACAAGGGTATAGGGGCTAGACAGGAACAAGGATATAGGGGCTAGACAGGAACAAGGGTAAAGGTACTTGACAGGAACAAGGGTATTGGGACTTGACAGGAACAAGGATATAGGGGCTAGACAGGAACAAGGGTAAAGGGGCTAGACAGGAACAAGGATATAGGGGCTAGACAGGAACAAGGATATAGGGGCTAGACAGGAACAAGGATATAGGGGCTAGACAGGAACAAGGATATAGGGGCTAGACAGGAACAAGGGTAAAGGGGCTAGACAGGAACAAGGATATAGGGGCTAGACAGGAACAAGGATATAGGGGCTAGACAGGAACAAGGATATAGGGGCTTGACAGGAACAAGGATATAGGGGCTAGACAGGAACAAGGATATAGGTGCTAGACAGGAACAAGGATATAGGGGCTAGACAGGAACAAGGATATAGGGGCTAGACAGGAACAAGGATATAGGGGCTAGACAGGAACAAGGGTAAAGGGGCTAGACAGGAACAAGGATATAGGGGCTAGACAGGAACAAGGATATAGGGGCTAGACATGAACAAGGATATAGGGGTTTGACAGGAACAAGGATATAGGGGCTAGACAGGAACAAGGATATAGGGGCTAGACAGGAACAAGGATATAGGGGCTAGACAGGAACAAGGATATAGGGGCTAGACAGGAACAAGGATATAGGGGCTAGACAGGAACAAGGGTATTGGGGCTAGACAGGAACAAGGATATAGGGGCTAGACAGGAACAAGGATATAGGGGCTAGACAGGAACAAGGATATAGGGGCTAGACAGGAACAAGGATATAGGGGCTAGACAGGAACAAGGGTAAAGGGGCTAGACAGGAACAAGGGTAAAGGGGCTAGACAGGAACAAGGGTATAGGGGCTAGACAGGAACAAGGGTATAGGGGCTAGACAGGAACAAGGATATAGGGGCTAGACAGGAACAAGGATATAGGGGCTAGACAGGAACAAGGATATAGGGGCTAGACAGGAACAAGGATATAGGGGCTAGACAGGAACAAGGATATAGGGGCTAGACAGGAACAAGGATATAGGGGCTAGACAGGAACAAGGGTAAAGGTACTTGACAGGAACAAGGGTAAAGGTACTTGACAGGAACAAGGGTATTGGTACTTGACAGGAACAAGGGTATAGGGGCTAGACAGGAACAAGGATATAGGGGCTAGACAGGAACAAGGATATAGGGGCTAGACAGGAACAAGGATATAGGGGCTAGACAGGAACAAGGGTAAAGGTACTTGACAGGAACAAGGATATAGGGGCTAGACAGGAACAAGGATATAGGGGCTAGACAGGAACAAGGATATAGGGGCTAGACAGGAACAAGGGTAAAGGTACTTGACAGGAACAAGGATATAGGGGCTAGACAGGAACAAGGATATAGGGGCTAGACAGGAACAAGGATATAGGGGCTAGACAGGAACAAGGATATAGGGGCTAGCTATGGGTACAAATATATAGGTGCTAGACAGAATCAAGGATATATGGCTAGCTATGGGGGCAAATGTATAGGGGCTAGACAGAATCAAGGAAATATGGCTAGCTATGGGGACAAGGGTATAGGGGCTAGCTATGGGGATAAGGGTATGGGGCTAGCTATGGGGACAAATGTATAGGGGCCAGACAGAATCAAGGATATAGGGCTAGCTATGGGGACAAGGGTATAGGGGCTAGACAGAATCAAGGATATATGGCTAGCTATAGGGACAAGGGTATATGGCTAGCTATGGGGATAAGGGTATGGGGCTAGCTATAGGGACAAGGGTATGGGGCTAGCTATGGGGACAAGGGTATGGGGCTAGCTATGGGGACAAGGGTATGGGGCTAGCTATGGGGACAAGGGTATGGGGCTAGCTATGGGGACAAGGGTATGGGGCTAGCTATGGGGACAAGGATATAGGGGCTAGACAGAATCAAGGATATAGGGCTAGCTATAGGGGCAAGGGTATGGGGCTAGCTATGGGGACAAGGGTATGGGGCTAGCTATGGGGACAAGGGTATGGGGCTAGCTCTGGGGACAAGGGTATGGGGCTAGCTCTGGGGACAAGGGTATGGGGCTAGCTCTGGGGACAAGGGTATGGGGCTAGCTATGGGGACAAGGGTATGGGGCTAGCTATGGGGACAAGGGTATGGGGCTAGCTATGGGGACAAGGGTATGGGGCTAGCTATGGGGACAAGGATATAGGGGCTAGACAGAATCAAGGATATAGGGCTAGCTATGGGGACAAGGGTATGGGGCTAGCTATGGGGACAAGGGTATGGGGCTAGCTATGGGGACAAGGGTATGGGGCTAGACAGAATCAAGGATATAGGGCTAGCTATAGGGACAAGGGTATGGGGCTAGCTATGGGTACAAGGATATATGGGCTAGACAGAATCAAGGATATAGGTCTAGCTATAGGGACAAGGGTATATGGCTAGCTATGGGGATAAGGGTATGGGGCTAGCTATAGGGACAATGGTATGGGGCTAGCTATGGGGACAAGGGTATGGGGCTAGCTATGGGGACAAGGGTATGGGGCTAGCTATGGGTACAAGGATATAGGGGCTAGACAGAATCAAGGATATAGGGCTAGCTATAGGGACAAGGGTATAGGGCTAGCTATGGGGACAAGGATATGGGGCTAGCTATGGGGACAAGGGTATGGGGCTAGCTATGGGGACAAGGGTATGGGGCTAGCTATGGGGACAAGGGTATGGGGCTAGCTATGGGGACAAGGGTATGGGGCTAGCTATGGGGACAAGGGTATGGGGCTAGCTATGGGGACAAGGGTATGGGGCTAGCTATGGGGACAAGGGTATGGGGCTAGCTATGGGGACAAGGGTATGGGGCTAGCTGTGGGGACAAGGATATAGGG
This sequence comes from Salvelinus fontinalis, assembly GCF_029448725.1. Classification (NCBI taxonomy): domain Eukaryota; kingdom Metazoa; phylum Chordata; class Actinopteri; order Salmoniformes; family Salmonidae; genus Salvelinus; species Salvelinus fontinalis. The sequence goes on from NC_074697.1 coordinate 6,171,462, forward strand.
CTAGACAGAATATATGAGAATGTTTTGAAGTCACCTGAAGACCAGACGTCTCTCAAAGGCAATCAAGAACTCTTTCATCTCCATCCCTTATTCCTTTTGCTCTCTTCCCTTCCTCCCTCCATCCCTCCATCTGCCCAGACCTCCACCTGCTGTTCATTGAGGTGTGAGTGATTGAGTAGTGTATTTATTCCTACCCCCTGCCACTATCCACTCCTCCAGTAGACCAGCATCCTCCGATCTTACCTGCTGTCAACAGATGGCCAACCACATGCCGCCGACCAACCAACAAAAGCTGCAATTACCCCACCTGTCTAACAAAGGCACACATCAAATACACAGACACAAATACACGCACACCTACACACACAAACACACACACACACACACACAAACACACACGCACACGCACACATACAAAAACACAACTCCTGCTTTTCATGAGAACTCTTGCTTGATTGGATCTCAATGGGGGTTACTTAGATCTACAGTACATGTTAAAATGACAGACATGAGTGGAAATACTAGAGGTAATGAGGGGTGTTTATTGGAGGAGAGGTGTGTGGAGGAGGAGAGGTGTAGAGGAGGAGGGGTGTGTGGAGGAGGAGAGATGTGGAGGAGGAGAGATGTGTAGAGGAGGAGAGGTGTGTAGAGGAGGAGAGGTGTGTAGAGGAGGAGAGGTGTGTAGAGGAGGAGAGGTGTGTAGAGGAGGAGAGGTGTGTAGAGGAGGAGAGGTGTGTAGAGGAGGAGAGGTGTGTAGAGGAGGAGAGGTGTGTAGAGGAGGAGAGGTGTGTAGAGGAGGAGAGGTGTGTAGAGGAGGAGAGGTGTGTAGAGGAGGAGAGGTGTGTAGAGGAGGAGAGGTGTGTGGAGGAGGAGAGGTGTGTGGAGGAGGAGAGGTGTGTGGAGGAGGAGAGGTGTGTGGAGGAGGAGAGGTGTGTGGAGGAGGAGAGGTGTGTAGAGGAGGAGAGGTGTGTAGAGGAGGAGAGGTGTGTAGAGGAGGAGAGGTGTGTAGAGGAGGAGAGGTGTGTGGAGGAGGAGAGGTGTGTGTGTGTGTGTAGAGGAGGAGAGGTGTGTAGAGGAGGACCAGTGTGTCGTGGAGGAAAGGATGAACTATGACCTTTTATTATGACTTGATGATGGTTATTATACTGTCTTATTGTGTCGCCCCAAGCAGCAACCATCCCTGACAGGAAGATCACACCCTACGTTATTACACATATGATTGACTGTCAACGTGTGTGTGCTCTCTGTACATAATTACAGATGTGATTGACAGCTGCAATAAACAGCCTTTAAGTGACACCTACTGAGTTCAGCAATGGAAAATCAAACAGGAAGTGAAGATGTACAAGAATAGAACCAAGTCATTATATTGTTTTTCCTTTTCCCGTAGTTTATTATTATGGGATGGATAGATATGAGAAAAGATAGGAGAGACAAAAGTACTGGAATGCATTATGATATGCACTCCATCACTCCCTAATAATGTCTCTCTCACTCTCTCTCAATTCAATGTCAATTTCAATTTAAGGGCATGGGAAACATATGTTAACATTGCCAAAGCAAGTGAGGTAGATAATAAACATGGGAAATAAACAATAACAACAAAAAATGGCAGTAAACATTCCACTCACAAAAGTTCCAAAAGAATACAGACATTTCAAATGTCATATTATGTCTATATACAGTGTTGTAATGATGTGCAAATAGTTAAAGTACAAAAGTGAAAATAAATCAAAATCAATATGGGTTCTATTTACAATGGCGTTTGTTCTTCACTTGTTGCCCTTTCTTGTGGCAACAGGTCACAAATATTGCTGCTGTGATGGCACACATTGGTATTACACCCGATTGATATGGGATTTTATCAACATTTGAATTGTTTTCAAATTCTATGTGGGTCTGTGTAATCTGAGGGAAATATGTCTCTGTGGTCATACACTTGGCAAGAGGTTAGGAAGTGCATGTTTGTGAACAGAGCCCCAGGACCAGCTTGCTTAGGGGACTCTTCTCCAGGTTCATCTCTCTGTAGGTGATGGCTTTGCTATGGAAGGTTTGGGAATCGCTTCCTTTTAGGTAGTTGTAGAATTGAACGTCTCCTTTCTGGATTTTAGTAATTAGTGAGCCTCGGCCTTATTCAGCTCTGCGTACATTAATTGGTGTTTTATGTTGTAAACTGAGGATATTTTTGAAGAATTTTGTATGCAGAGTCTCAATTTTGTGTTTGTTCCATTTTGTGAATTATTGGTTGGTGAGCGGACTCCAGACCTCACAACCATAAAGGGCAATGGGTTCCCTAACTGATTCAATAATTTTTTGCCAAATCCTAATTAGTATGTCGAATTTTATGTTCCCTTTGATGGTATAGAAGGTCCTTCTTGCCTAGTCTCTCAGATTGTTCACAGCTTTGTGGAAGTTACCTGTGGCATTGATGTTTAGGCCAAGTTATGTATTGTTTTTTGTGTGCTCTAGGGCAACGGTGTCTAGATGAAACATGTATTTGTGATCCTGGCGACTGGACCTTTTATGGAACACCACTATTTTGGTCTTACTGAGATTTACTGTCAGGGCCCAGGTCTGACAGAATCTGTGCAGAAGATCTAGGTGCTGCTGTAGGCCCTCATTGGTTGGGGACAGAAGCACCAGATCATCAGCAAACAGTGGACATTTGACTTTAGATTCTAGTAGGTTGAGGCCGGGTGCTGCAGACTGTTCTAGTGCCCTCACCAGTCATTGATATCTATGTTGAAAAGGGTGGGGCTTAAGCTGCATCCTTGTCTCACCCAACGGCCCTGTGAGAAGAAATGTGTGTGTTTCTAACCGCACACACTTGTTAGTTTACATGGATTTCATAATGTCGTATGTTTTACCCCCAACACCACTTTCCATCAATTTGTATAGCAGACCATAATGCCAAATTGAGTCAACAGCTTTATTGAAATCAACAAAGCATGAGAAGACTTTGCCTTTGTTTTGGATTGTTCGTTTGTCAATTAGGGTGTGCAGGGTTAAAATGTGGTCTGTCATACGGTCATTTGGTAAAAATCCAATTTGACATTTGCTCAGTACATTGTTTTCATTGAGGAAATGTACGAGTCTGCTGTTAATGATAATGCAGAGGATTTTCCCAAGGTTGCTGTTGACGCATATCCCACGGTAGTTATTTCGATCAAATTTGTCTCCACTTTTATGGACTGAGGTGATCAGTCCTTGGTTCCAAATATTGGGGAATATGCCAGATCTGAGGTTGATTTTAAAGAGTTTAAGGATAGAATTTGTGGTCTGTATGTTTTATCATTTCATTGAGGATACCATCAACACCACAGGCCTTTTTGGGTTGGAGGGTATGTATTATGTCCTGTATTTCATTCAATGTAATTAAAGAATCCAGTGGGTTTTGGTAATCTTTGTATTTAATTATGTATATATTTTTGCTGTTTGTTCTTTGTTGTTAAGCCCAAACGTTTGGAGAATTGGTTTACCCATACATCTCTGTTTTGGATGGTTAACTCTTTGTGCTGTTGTTTGTTCAGGGTTTTCCAATTTTCCCAGAAGTGGTTAGATTCTATGGATTCTTCAATTACATTGAGCTGATTTCTGACGCGCTGTTCCTTCTTTATCCGTAGTGTATTTCTGTATTTTTTAAGTGATTCACCATAGTGAAGGCGTTGGCTCAGGTTTTCTGTATTTTTTAAGTGATTCACCATAGTGAAGGCATTGGCTCAGGTTTTCTGGGTCTCCATGTTTTTGGTTGGAATAGGTTTCTTAATTTATTTCTTAAGTTTTTGCACTTTTCATCAAACCCTTTGTCATTGTTGCTCATTTTATTCGGTTTTCTATTTGAAATTTTTGATTTTAATAGGGGAGCTGAGATGTCAAATATTCTCTTTAGGTTTTCTACTGCCAAGTTTACACCTTCACTATTACAGTGAAACATTTTGTCCAGGAAATTGTCTTAAAGGGATTAAATTTGTTGTTACCTAATTTTTTTTTTGGTAGGTTTCCACACTGCTTTCTTTCCATCTATAGCATTTCTTAATATTACCCAATTCCTTTGGCTTTGATGCCTCATGATTGAGTATTGCTCTGTTCAAGTAGACTGTGATTTTGCTGTAATCTGACAGGGGTATCAGTGGGCTGACTGTGAGCGCTCGGAGAGACTCTGGGTTGAGGTCAGTGATAAAGTATTCCACAGTACTACTGCCAAGAGATGAGCTCTCTCTCTCTCTCTTCTTTTTCTGTCTTTGTCTATTTGATTGTGGTATTTCTCTTTCTCTCTCCCCTCTCTCTTTCTCTCTTTCTCTCTCTCTCTTTCTCCCTCTCTCTCTTTGTCTCTCTCCTCTCTCTCTCGCTCTCTCTTTCTCTCTTTCTCTCTACTCCCTCTCTTTTCAGCCTTTCATTTCTCTTTTTTATTTTTATTTCCCGCTCTCTTCTCCACTCCTTTGCATCCTGGCAGTGAATCACAGCTAGCAGTGAAATGTCAGCCATTACACAGGTCAGGGGTCAGCATTTGCACACATATAATTAAACACACCTGCCCTTTCTCAAAGACCAGACTTTGGATTAAATCTGCCTTCAAAAGACATGATCTCTCTCCTTTCCCCTTCTATCCCGTCTTCAGTTGGTCTGTTGGCTGAATTAGATGTCACCCACTCTGTGAATAGAGTATGTGTTAGCGGTTCATTTTAAAGAGGTGTCTGGAAAGCTTTTCTGGGTGTGGTCTGGGTTGGTTTTCACACCATTCGACTATCTTACACATCCTCTGGGGGGGGGGGGGGGGGGGCTTAGCAACGTCAACAAAACAACATTGTTTGAGTAACAATCCCCAAGAAAGCTGATAAAGCCAGTGTAATTAACACCAGTGACACAAGACAACTTCTGTTTGGTCACACAAATATATTGACTACATGTGCACATTGACACACACACACACACACCACACACACAAACCACACACACAAACCACACACACACACACACACACACACACACACACACACACACACACACACACACACACACACACACACACACACACACACACACACACACACACACACACACACACACACCCACACACCACACACAAAATCTCAAGCAAATGCACACACAGGTGCAAACACACACACATTCACACCTGCACACACACACAAACACTTGCAGGACAGGATACCCTGACAAATATAGCATTTAGTGTCCCAAAAAACTGTCTGGTAGCTATCTCACTGCAAGACAGCCATTTATTTTGGGGAATGGAAAAGTCTCTCTCTACCTCTATCTCTACATCCATCTTTCACACTTTCTCTCTCTACATCCCTCTCTCTATCTCTCTCTCCATATCCATCTCTCTCTCTTTCTCTGTCTCTACATCCCTCTCCCTGTTTCTCTCTCTACCTACATCTCTCTCTCTCTTTCTCTCTCTACATCCCTCTCTTTGTCTCTCTCTTTCACTGTCTCTACATCCCTCTCCCTGTTTCTCTCTCTACCTACATCTCTCTCTCTCTTTCTCTGTCTCTACATCCCTCTCCCTGTTTCTCTCTTTCTCTGTCTCTACATCCCTCTCCCTGTTTCTCTCTCTCCCTCCATCTCTCCCACTACATCCTCTTTGTCTCTACCTACATCTCTCACTCTCGCTCAATCCATCTCTCTCTCTTTTACGTTCTATCTCGCTCCTTCTTCCAACTAGACCTCTTCTTCTCTCTCTCTCTATCTCTCCCATCCCTTTCTGAGACAGACATAGGGAGCAGTTGGTGGGTGTTTGTGGTTGTGGCTCCCAGTGAAGATCTGCCTCCCTAATTTTGGCTCAGCGATAAACTACATGTATAGACAAGCTGGCAGTGATCTCATCTCTCTCTCTCTCTCTCTGGTTGTACCCACACACAACCATACACACAACAAAAACACTCTCATGCCTATAGTACTGTCTGTGTTGCTGTAAAGCCTACGGTACCCTCCTGTCTGTATTACTGTAATGCCTATGGTACCGTCCCGTCTGTGTTCCTGTAAAGCCTACGGTACCCTCCTGTCTGTATTACTGTAATGCCTATGGTACCGTCCCGTCTGTGTTCCTGTAAAGCCTACGGTACCCTCCTGTCTGTATTACTGTAATGCCTATGGTACCGTCCCGTCTGTGTTCCTGTAAAGTCTAAGGTACCCTCCTGTCTGTATTACTGTAATGCCTATGGTAGCGTCCCGTCTGTGTTCCTGTAAAGTCTAAGGTACCCACCTGTCTGTCTTACTGTAGTGCCTATGGTACCGTCCCGTCTGTGTTCCTGTAAAGCCTACGGTACCCTCCTGTCTGTATTACTGTAATGCCTATGGTACCGTCCCGTCTGTGTTCCTGTAAAGCCTACGGTACCCTCCTGTCTGTATTACTGTAATGCCTATGGTACCGTCCCGTCTGTGTTCCTGTAAAGCCTACGGTACCCTCCTGTCTGTATTACTGTAATGCCTATGGTACCGTCCCGTCTGTGTTCCTGTAAAGCCTACGGTACCCTCCTGTCTGTATTACTGTAATGCCTATGGTACCGTCCCGTCTGTGTTCCTGTAAAGTCTAAGGTACCCTCCCGCCTGTGTTATTGTAAAGCCTACGGTACCATCCCGCCTGTGTTACTGTAAAGCCTACGGTACCATCCCGCCTGTGTTATTGTAAAGCCTACGGTACCATCCCGCCTGTGTTACTGTAAAGCCTACGGTACCATCCCGCCTGTGTTACTGTAAAGCCTACGGTACCATCCCGCCTGTGTTACTGTAAAGCCTACGGTACCATCCCGCCTGTGTTACTGTAAAGCCTACGGTACCATCCCGCCTGTGTTACTGTAAAGCCTACGGTACCCTCCCGCCTGTGTTACTGTAAAGCCTACGGTACCATCCCGCCTGTGTTACTGTAAAGCCTAACGTACCCTCCCGCCTGTGTTACTGTAAAGCCTACGGTACCATCCCGCCTGTGTTACTGTAAAGCCTACGGTACCATCCCGCCTGTGTTACTGTAAAGCCTACGGTACCATCCCGCCTGTGTTACTGTAAAGCCTATGGTAGAAATTGTTACAGTTATGACATGGAGCCAAGGAAGTCTGAGGGTCAAATATGATGTTGTTCAAATATAAAATCATGGAATGTGAACTGGTCTCCAGAAGTAGTGTTAACAAATACTGTTACAAAATCCAAAGACGGCAGCTCCCTTGATTCTGTAGGTTGGCGCATCATCCATCCATCCCTCTATCATCCCTTCCTTCCTCCCTCCCTCCTACTGTAGAAAGGGCTCAGTATGTATTAGTCAAACAGAGGCTGAGACAAATGACAGTGTGCACGGTGAGGGGAAATAATTGATATTACATGATTAACTGGTGTAATTGCTCTGCCTGTCATTACTGATTACACAGCCGGGAGAAGGCTGGGTTGATTGGGCCTCCTGAACCTCCCTTCAAATGTGTGTGTGGTGTGTGTGTGTGTGTGTGTGTGTGTGTGTGTGTGTGTGTGTGTGTGTGTGTGTTTTATATGCCATCCTCATCCATGAATAAAGTCACCGTGTCATAATATGAATTCAGAGGTGAAATAACTCCTGTTAGCTACTGTATATCAATCATGCACTGGAATGGACTAAATGTGGAATATAATCATTCAGTTTGATTGAACCATTTTTGGTTTGAGTTTTTCCTCAATGTTTTCTACACTCTGACCGTTTCTGTGATGGGTGAAGTGTTAAGGCTGTCGCTTTCCTCATCCTCAGATGAGGTGAGGAGAGAAGGATCTTTAGACCAAAATGCGGAGTCAGGGAAATAAGCCATCTTTTATTTATAAATGATAAACTGATGGCAACACGAAACAAAACAAAATACTTTCAAAACTTACAAAATAACAAAACGACGTAGAACGAAACCTGAACATAAACTCACATTACATAACGTAAACTTACGGACAGGAACGTACATCAAAACACACGAACAGCCAAACAGTCCCGAAAGTGAAATACATCGACAACGACGAAGACATCACAGGAGACAATCACCCACAAACAAACAGTGAGAATGCCCTACCTAAATATGACTCTTGATTAGAGGAAAACGCAAACCACCTGCCTCTAATCAAGAGCCATACCAGGCAAACCAAAACCAACATAGAAACAAATAACATAGACTGCCCACCCAAAACTAACGCCCTGACCATAAACACATAAAAACAACATAAAACAGGTCAGGACTGTTACAGTACCCCCCCCTCAAGGTGCGAACGCCGGGCGCACCAGCACAAAGTCCAGGGGAGGGTCCGGGTGGGCAGTTGACCACGGTGGTGGTTCCGGCTCAGGACGCTGTCCCCATACCAACATAGTCACTCCCCTCTTCTGTCTACCCCTTCTAATGACCACCCTAACACTACCCTCCCCTAAATAAACGGCCAGCACCGGAACAAGGGGCAGCACCGGGACAATGGGCAGCACCGGGACAAGGGGTAGCACCGGGACAAGGGGCAGCACCGGAACAAGGGGCAGCACCAGGATAAGGACCAGCACCGGAATAAGGGACAGCACCGGGACAAGGGGCAGCACCGGGACAAGGGGCAGCACCGGGACAAGGGGCAGCACCGGGACAAGGGGCAACACCGGGACAAGGGGCAGCACCGGGACAAGGGGCAGCACCGGGACAAGGGGCAGCACCGGGACAAGGGGCAGCACCGGGACAAGGGGCAACACCGGGACAAGGGGCAGATCCCGGCTGAAGGACTCTGGCAGGTCCTGTTTGGACGGCTCTGGCAGGTCCTGGCTGGACGGCTCTGGCAGGTCCATGCAGGCTGACGGCTCTCGACACTCATGGCAGACTGACGGCTCTCTACGCTCATGGCAGGCTGACGGCTCTCGACGCTCATGGCAGGCTGACGGCTCTCGACGCTCATGGCAGGCTGACGGCTCTCGACGCTCATGGCAGGCTGACGGCTCTGGCTGCTCATGGCTCTCTGACGGCTCTGGCTGCTCATGGCTCTCTGACGGCTCTTGCTGCTCATGGCTCTCTGACGGCTCTTGCTGCTCATGGCTCTCTGACGGCTCTGGCTGCTCATGGCTCTCTGACGGCTCTGTCTGCTCATGGCTCTCTGACGGCTCTAGCTGCTCATGGCTCTCTGACGGCTCTCGACGCTCATGGCAGGCTGACGGCTCTCGACGCTCATGGCAGGCTGACGGCTCTCGACGCTCATGGCAGGCTGACGGCTCTCGACGCTCATGGCAGGCTGACGGCTCTCGACGCTCATGGCAGGCTGACGGCTCTGGCTGCTCATGGCGCTCTGACGGCCCTGGCTGCTCATGGCGCTCTGACGGCTCTGGCTGCTCATGGCTCTCTGACGGCTCTGGCAGATCCTGTCTGGTTGGCGGCTCTGGCAGATCCTGTCTGGTTGGCGGCTCTGGCAGATCCTGTCTGGTTGGCGGCTCTGGCAGATCCTGTCTGGTTGGCGGCTCTGGCAGATCCTGTCTGGTTGGCGGCTCTGGCAGATCCTGTCTGGCTGACGGCTCTAGCGGCTCCTGTCTGGCTGATGGCTCTAGCGGCTCCTGTCTGGCTGACGGCTCTGTAGGCTCATGGCAGACGGGCGGCTTTGCAGGCTCATGGCAGACGGGCGGCTTTGCAGGCTCCTGGCAGACGGATGGCTCAGACGGCGCTGGGGAGACGGATGGCTCAGATGGCGCTGGGGAGACGGATGGCTCAGATGGCGCTGGGGAGACGGATGGCTCAGATGGCGCTGGGGAGACGGATGGCTCAGATGGCGCTGGTGAGACGGATGGCTCTGGCCGAATACGGCGCACTGTAGACCTGGTGCGTGGTGCCGGAACTGGAGGCACCGTGCTAATGATAAGCACCTTCCTACTAGTGCGGGGAGCAGGGACAGGGCACACTGTATTCTCAAAGCCTACTCTATCCCTGATGCGTGGTACCGGCACTGGTGACACCGGGCTGAGGACAAGCACATCAGGATTAGTAGGGGGAGAAGATACAGTGGGTTCAGGGCTCTGGAGACGCACAGGTAGCTTAGTGCGTGGACCCGGAACTGGAGGCACCGGGCTAGATACACGCACTACAGGGAGAGTGCGTGGAGGAGGAACAGGGCTCAGGATACGCACTGGTAGCCTAGTGCGTAGTGTATACACTGTAGGTACTAGGCTGGGGCGGGGAGGTGGTGCCGGAAATACCGGACCGTGGAGGCGTACTGGCACTCTTGAGCATTGAGCTTGCCCAACCTTACCTGGTTGAATGCTCCCGGTTGCCCGACCAGTGCGGGGAGGTGGAATAACCCGCACCGGCCTATGTAGGCGAACCGGGGAAACCATGCGTAAGGCAGGTGCCATGTATGCCGGCCCGAGGAGACGCACTGGAGACCAGACGCGTTGAGCCGGCCTCATGACACCTGGCTCAATACCCAATCTAGCCCTCCCAGTGCGGGGAGGTGGAATAACCCGCACTGGGCTATGCACTCGTACAGGAGACACCGTGCGCTCTACTGCGTAACACGGCGCCTGCCCGTACTCCCGCTCTCCACGGTAAGCCTGGGAAGTGGGCGCAGGTCTCCTACCTGCCCTTGGCCCACTATCTCCTAGCCCCCCCCCAAGAAATTTTTGGGAATTACTTACGGGCTTTTTCGGCTTCCGTGCCAGACGCGTTCCCTCATAGCTCCGGTTCCTCTCCCAGGTAGCCTCTGCTCTCCTCAATGCCTCCACCTGTTCCCATGGGAGGCGATCCCTCCCAGCCAGGATCTCCTCCCAAGTGTAGCAACCCTTTCCATCCAAAACATCGTCCCATGTCCATTGCTCCTTTCTCTCCTGTCCCTTACTCCGTTTCGTTTTCCCTTGCCGCTTGGTCTTAGCTTGGTGGGTGATTCTGTTAAGGCTGTCGCTTTCCTCATCCTCAGATGAGGTGAGGAGAGAAGGATCTTTAGACCAAAATGCGGAGTCAGGGAAATAAGCCATCTTTAATTTATAAATGATAAACTGATGGCAACACGAAACAAAACAAAATACTTTCAAAACTTACAAAATAACAAAACGACGTAGAACGAAACCTGAACATAAACTCACATTACATAACGTAAACTTACGGACAGGAACGTACATCAAAACACACGAACAGCCAAACAGTCCCGAAAGTGAAATACATCGACAACGACGAAGACATCACAGGAGACAATCACCCACAAACAAACAGTGAGAATGCCCTACCTAAATATGACTCTTGATTAGAGGAAAACGCAAACCACCTGCCTCTAATCAAGAGCCATACCAGGCAAACCAAAACCAACATAGAAACAAATAACATAGACTGCCCACCCAAAACTAACGCCCTGACCATAAACACATAAAAACAACATAAAACAGGTCAGGACTGTTACATGAAGTCATAGCAGTGACATCATTATTTCTGTGATGGGTGAAGTCATAGCAGTGACGTCATTATTTCTGTGATGGGTGAAGTCATAGCAGTAACATCATTATTTCTGTGATGGGTGAAGTCATAGCAGTGCAATCATTATTTCTGTGATGGGTGAAGTCATAGCAGTGACATCATTATTTCTGTGATGGGTGAAGTCATAGCAGTAACATCATTATTTCTGTGATGGGTGAAGTCATAGCAGTGCAATCATTATTTCTGTGATGGGTGAAGTCATAGCAGTGACATCATTATTTCTGTGATGGGTGAAGTCATAGCAGTGACATCATTATTTCTGTGATGGGTGAAGTCATAGCAGTGACGTCATTATTTCTGTGATGGGTGAAGTCATAGCAGTGACGTCATTATTTCTGTGATGGGTGAATTCATAGCAGTGACGTCATTATTTCTGTGATGGGTGAAGTCATAGCAGTGACATCATTATTTCTGTGATGGGTGAAGTCATAGCAGTGACATCATTATTTCTGTGATGGGTGAAGTCATAGCAGTGACGTCATTATTTCTCTGATGGGTGAAGTCATAGCAGTGACATCATTATTTCTCTGATGGGTGAAGTCATAGCAGTGACATCATTATTTCTCTGATGGGTGAAGTCATAGCAGTGCCGTCATTATTTCTCTGATGGGTGAAGTCATAGCAGTGACATCATTATTTCTCTGATGGGTGAAGTCATAGCAGTGACATCATTATTTCTCTGATGGGTGAAGTCATAGCAGTGACATCATTATTTCTCTGATGGGTGAAGTCATAGCAGTGACATCATTATTTCTCTGATGGGTGAAGTCATAGCAGTGACATCATTATTTCTCTGATGGGTGAAGTCATAGCAGTGACATCATTATTTCTCTGATGGGTGAAGTCATAGCAGTGACATCATTATTTCTCTGATGGGTGAAGTCATAGCAGTGACATCATTATTTCTCTGATGGGTGAAGTCATAGCAGTGACATCATTATTTCTCTGATGGGTGAAGTCATAGCAGTGACGTCATTATTTCTCTGATGGGTGAAGTCATAGCAGTGACATCATTATTTCTCTGATGGGTGAAGTCATAGCAGTGACGTCATTATTTCTCTGATGGGTGAAGTCATAGCAGTGACATCATTATTTCTCTGATGGGTGAAGTCATAGCAGTGACATCATTATTTCTCTGATGGGTGAAGTCATAGCAGTGCCGTCATTCAAGGAAAACATCTACGTTTCAATAATAACAAGTCACTTCTTGGTTCGGGACGTGTTTATGAATTCAGAAAAGGGAGTTTATTAAAAACCATTGATGCGTTTGTATAAGTTTTTTTTTCGGTGAATTGGTCAATGCAACATTTTTTGGGGAACTTTATCCTTTAAAAATGCATTTGTAAAAAAAATTTTTTTGTTGTTGTTAGAGTCTAAGGCCTTTCATTCAGCACCAAGCTTTTAGGGCATCCATACCAAGAGAGAGAGAGAGAGAGTCCCAGTTTACCCCTGACATTGTTCTTTAGAAGTCTGCTCCACATTGAGAACATGTGTTGTCAACCTTCCCCAGGCGATGTTCTGGTTCACACTAACAACATACTGCTCTAGACATCCATTTCTAGCAAGGATACCCTCAGATTATCTCTGCTCGTGTGTGTGTGTGTGTGTGTGTGTGTGTGTGTGTGTGTGTGTGTGTGTGTGTGTGTGTGTGTGTGTGTGTGTGTGTGTGTGTGTGTGTGTGTGTGTGTGCGTGTGCGTGTGTGTGTATGCGAGCGCGCATACTGTATGTGTGTGAGGGAATCTCTGAGGCTATAACAGCCTATCGTGACCCATTAGAAAAGGTTAATGGGCGATGAACCAATTACAGCTCACTAAATTGTTTTATGAATATGTATTAAACAAATACAAGTCTTTACAAATACAAAATGTATCCAAAGTTAAATGATTGAAGTTCATTGGCTGAGATGAAACGTGCATTAGGTCTTATTTAAACAGAGTGATAGCCACGTTCTCAATGAAGACAAAGTAAGTGGTCTTAGCGCTGTGAGCTAAATCGTTAATACAACGTGGAATGGAGATTAAAAAAACGGATTAGTAATTCATCAGCCCTTGCTCTGAGCTACGTTTGATATTAGAGTACCTTTGTGCCCTCAATAAATTACAGAAAATAATTGAAATGTAAAACATATATATTTTTTTTAACGGTCCACACTGAAATTGTGCTGGAATTTGGTTGCAAGTGTTTGAACCGGGGCGTCATAGAGTGAGTGTGAAGTCAGTCACAGGTTCAAGACAATAGATGAAGACATGAAAAATCATGCTATGACATATACCTCATTCAAATATACAAAAGCTGGGGCCACATTTAGGAAGATTTTTTTTAATCAACACATAGAATAGACGGATGGTGTGTAAGTGTGTGTGAGTGTGTGTGTGTGTGTGTTCACTTGTCAGTTTACACCCTATGGCTACTGTCTAGAGCTCATGGTCTTTGTGTGAGCATGTCGCTTTGTTGCACTGGGTGACTCACAAGAAAAACAACAACACATCGAAAAACAACAACACAGAAAAACAACAACACGTAGAAAAACAACAACACAGAAAAACAACAACACAGAAAAACAACAACACGTAGAAAAACAACACGTAGAAAAACAACACATAGAAAAACAACAACACATAGAAAAACAACAACACATCGAAAAACAACAACACAGAAAAACAACAACACATAGAAAAACAACAACACATAGAAAAACAACATGTTGAAAAACAACAACACAGAAAAACAACAACACCCAGAAAAACAACATGTAGAAAAACAACAACACATAGAAAAACAACAACACATAGAAAAACAACAACACGTAGAAAAACAACAACACAGAAAAACAACAACACGTAGAAAAACAACACGTAGAAAAACAACACATAGAAAAACAACAACACATAGAAAAACAACAACACATCGAAAAACAACAACACAGAAAAACAACAACACATAGAAAAACAACAACACATAGAAAAACAACATGTTGAAAAACAACAACACAGAAAAACAACAACACCCAGAAAAACAACATGTAGAAAAACAACAACACGTAGAAAAACAACAACACATAGAAAAACAACAACACGTAGAAAAACAACAACACGTAGAAAAACAACACATAGAAAAACAACAACACATAGAAAAACAACAACACGTAGAAAAACAACAACACATAGAAAAACAACAACACGTAGAAAAACAACAACACGTAGAAAAACAACAACACATAGAAAAACAACAACACGTAGAAAAACAACAACACATAGAAAAACAACAACACGTAGAAAAACAACAACACGTAGAAAAACAACACATAGAAAAACAACAACACATAGAAAAACAACAACACGTAGAAAAACAACAACACGTAGAAAAACAACAACACGTAGAAAAACAACAACACGTAGAAAAACAACAACACGCACAAAAACAACAGAACATAGAAAAACAACAACAGATAAAAACAACAACATGTAGAAAAACAACAGCAACACGTAGAAAACAACAACAGATAGGAAAACAATAACAACAACATTTAGAAAAACAACAACATGTAGAAAAACAACAACAGATAGGAAAACAACAACAGCGATGAAATAAGTAATACCTTCCCAGAGAGGAGAAGACGGATTGTCCGTGAGCGGTTCTTCAGAGAAAGGGGAGCCTCGTTGCCCCTCAGAACAGGATCTTGAGCCATGTTTTAGCTAAAACACCAACATTTAAGTAGGTTTCAATGAACCAATGAAATGTCTATAGTTGATTCTTTGAGCACACATTGGCCTTGGTAACAGCAAAACTGTGTTGTTTGTAGTATTTGTAAAAATTCATTATCATTACTACCAATGTGATTATTAGGATTATATTATTACTAAAATGCCGATTTACGTTCATTTCTGATGGCAAAGGCCAAGGTAATTGTCTCTCAGTGTTGCCAGGGTTAGCAGGTTCATATCATTGCCCAGAGACTACTGTACCTCATCACCAGACTCATAGTGGAATCACATAGCCCAGACACTACTGTACCTCATCACCAGACTCATAGTGGAATCACATAGCCCAGAGACTACTGTACCTCATCACCAGACTCATAGTGGAATCACATAGCCCAGAGACTACTGTACCTCATTACCAGACTCATAGTGGAATCACATAGCCCAGACACTACTGTACCTCATCACCAGACTCATAGTGGAATCACATAGCCCAGAGACTACTGTACCTCATTACCAGACTAATAGTGGAATCACATAGCCCAGAGACTACTGTACCTCATTACCAGACTCATAGTGGAATCACATAGCCCAGACACTACTGTACCTCATCACCAGACTCATAGTGGAATCACATAGCCCAGAGACTACTGTACCTCATTACCAGACTCATAGTGGAATCACATAGCCCAGAGACTACTGTACCTCATCACCAGACTCATAGTGGAACCACATAGCCCAGAGACTACTGTACCTCATTACCAGACTCATAGTGGAATCACATAGCCCAGAGACTACTGTAGCTCATCACCAGACTCATAGTGGAATCACATAGCCCAGAGACTACTGTACCTCATCACCAGACTCATAGTGGAATCACATAGCCCAGAGACTACTGTACCTCATCACCAGACTCATAATGGGGATCACTGAGTGCACACATCGAATACTTTCTCTCCAATTTGCACTTTTAGCAGAAATTCAATGAACAGACTATTGTTTTAACTAATTCAAAGAGTCCAAAGTGAAGTGGGCTCTCCACAAGTCAATTAATTCAATTCAGACACTGTGTAATTGTTTTAGTCTGCCTTAGGTAGTTATGGCAAATGAATGATTCAACCAGTAATACCCATTCTCCCTGTCAATTCCTTCAAGCTATTTTAATATAGTCTCTCTCACACAGGTCTCTATCACTGGTGGTAGAATGTTTGTCTATTTTACAGTCGTTGGGTGGTTTGTGTGTGTGTGTGTGTGTGTGTGTGTGTGTGTGTGTGTGTGTGTGTGTGTGTGTGTGTGTGTGTGTGTGTGTGTGTGTGTGTGTGTGTGTGTGTGTGTGTGTGTGCCTGTGTGCATGCCTGTATGCGTGTGTATGTGAATGTCTCCAGTGTGTGCTGCCTGTGTGTGGAGTAGCCAAGGAGAGCAAAGGCCCTGGGGGAGGCTTGCTCCAAGAGATGGCAATGTTTAATAAACCAGGAGGCTGGTTTGACTGAGAAGTGTTCAGGAGGCTGGTTTGGCTGAGGAGTGTTCAGGAGGCTGGTTTGGCTGAGGAGTGTTCAGGAGGCTGGTTTGGCTGAGGAGTGTTCAGGAGGCTGGTTTGGCTGAGGAGTGTTCAGGAGGCTGGTTTGGAAGAGGAGTGTTCAGGAGGCTGGTTTGGCTGAGGAGTGTTCAGGAGGCTGGTTTGGCTGAGGAGTGTTCAGGAGGCTGGTTTGGAAGAGGAGTGTTCAGGAGGCTGGTTTGGCTGAGGAGTGTTCAGGAGGCTGGTTTGGAAGAGGAGTGTTCAGGAGGCTGGTTTGGAAGAGGAGTGTTCAGGAGGCTGGTTTGGAAGAGGAGTGTTCAAGAGGCTGGTTTGGAAGAGGAGTGTTCAGGAGGCTGGTTTGGAAGAGGAGTGTTCAGGAGGCTGGTTTGGAAGAGGAGTGTTCAGGAGAATAGTGTTATTTCCAGAAAAGAACCACATGGTACTTCTGGGACGACTCTGGGACGACTCTGGGACGACTGTGGGACGACTGTGGGACGACTGTGGGACGACTGTGGGACGACTGTGGGACTCTGGGAAGACTGTGGGACGACTGTGGGACGACTGTGGAACGACTGTGGGACTCTGGGAAGACTGTGGAACCCTGGGAATACTGTGGGATGATTGTGGAACTCTGGGAAGACTGTGGGACTCTGGGAAGACTGTGGGAAGACTGTGGGACCCTGGGAAGACTGGGATAACTGTGGAACTCTGGGACGACTGTGGGACGACTGTGGGACGACTGTGGGACGACTGTGGGACGACTGTGGGACGACTGTGGGACTCTGGGATGACTGTGTGACCCTGGGAAGACTGTGGGATGACCTTTGGACTCTGGGGAGACTGTGGGACGACGGTGGGACTCTGGGAAGACTGTGGGACGACGGTGGGACTCTGGGAAGACTGTGGGACGACTGTGGGACTCTGGGAAGACTGTGGGATGACTGTGGGACTCTGGGAAGACTGTGGGACGACTGTGGGACGACTCTGGGAAGACTGTGGGATGACTCTGGGACTCTGGGACTCTGGGAAGACTGTGGGACTCTGGGAAGACTGTGGGAAGACTGTGGAACGACTGTGGAACGACTGTGGAACGACTGTGGGACGAGTGTGGGAAGACTGTGGGATGTCTGTGGGACTCTGGGAAGACTCTGGGAAGACTGTGGAACGACTGTGGGACGACTGTGGGAAGACTGTGGGATGACTTTGGGACGACTGTGGGACGACTGTGCGATGTCTGTGGGACTGTGGGAAGACTGTGGGACGACTGTGGGACGACTTTGGGAAAACTGTGGGACGACTGAGGAATGACTGCGGGTAGTCAGAGTCCTCAATGTGTGTCTGTGTGTCTGTGTTTGACTGTCTGTGACTTAGTGTTTGTGAATATCTGTGTGTTTGTGTGTCTCCATGTCTGTGTGTCTGTCTTTGTGTCTGTGTGTCTGTCTTTGCGTCTGTGTGTCTATGTGTCTGTCTGTCTATATTTGTGTTGATGTGTCTGTGTTTCCTATGTGTCTGTCTGTGTCTGTTTCTGTCTGTGTGTCTGTATTTGTCTCTTTCTGTATTTGTGTCTGTGTGTGTGTCTGTGTGTGTCTGTCTGTCTTTGTGTCTGTGTGTCTGTGTTTATGGGTGTTTGTCTGTGTCTGTATTTCTGTCTGTGTCTGTGTTTCCGTCTGTCTGTCTTGGTGCCTATCTTTTTGTCTGTATGTGTGTCTGTATTTGTTCTTGTGTGTCTGTGCATGTGCATGTGTCTGTGTGTGTCTTTCTGTGTGTCTTTCTGTGTGTCTGTCCGTGTGTCTGTGTGTCTGTTTGTGTGCCTGTCTGTGTGCCTGTCTGTGTGTATATTTGTGTGCCTGTCTGTGTGTATATTTGTGTGTCTGCCTGTGTGTCTGTGTTTATGTCTGTGTGTATGGGTGTCTTTGTTTCTGTGTGTCTGTCTGTGTGTATGTATGTATGTGTGTCTGTGTTTCTGTCTGTGTGTATGTCTGTGTGTCTGTGTGTCTGTGTGTGTGTTTGTCTGTCTGTGTGTTTGTCTGTGTGTCTCTCTGTGAGTCTGTCAGTCTGTGTGTCACACAATCATCTGGTAGTTTTGTGTTTCAGTTATTCAACCCTGGTCCTGGGGAAACACAGTTAGTGAAGGCTTTTAATTCCAAACCAACATTAAAAACTGATTCCATGAATCAAGGTCTCCATGACAGGTGTTAATACCGGGCTTGGTCTCCAGGAGCCAGGTTGAAGAAGACTAGTTTGGTAGAGTGAATGCCAGTGTCTCCGCTGCCAAGATTTTCCAATCTCTCATCACTCTGCCAACTGATTTGTTAGAATGGGCCTTTGTTAATCTATCCCTGTTCAGTGGAAGCTTGGCTCTTACGGTATGTGTTGGAGTGAGAAATGGGTGTGCACTGTTAGTGTGTGAGAGAGAGAGAGAGAGAGAGAGAGAGAGATGAGTTCTGTTTTGCCAATGTGTCAGGGGGGTAGTATCTGAAATGAGATTGCTTTATTTTGTTGTTTAGATGGGGCCTGATCAACCAAATGGGGCTTTGGGAAAACTGAAGCTCTAGGCACTTGTAGAATAGGCATCGATCATCACACACACACACACACACACACACACACACACACACACACACACACACACACACACACACACACACACACACACACACACACACACACACACACACACACACACACACACACACACACACACACACACATAAAGATAAACACACGTTCAGTCCCTGTTCGGCAAATCGTGTGTGTTTGCGTGTTTTGGTTGGCTAATGCATTTAGTTCCAGTCTCTGTTAGTGTTATGGAGGTGTGTGTGTGTGTCTTTACCTGTCGTGAGTTTATTGAGAGGGCAACTCGATTAAAACCTCATTGTTGCCTAGGAGACCACTCAGAAAGAAGTGCTCCCGAGGCTCCTGGTGTCATTATGAAGTAATGAGATAGCTGTCACTCAACACACACACACACACACACACACACACACACACACACACACACACACACACACACACACACAGAGATACACACACATGGACACACATTCAGATTCCGTTTCATAATTTGATCATCTTGTTGATGCAGGAAATGCTTGTAGTTTATTTGAGGTTTAAAAAGGCTTCTGAAGTTTGTAATTTCCACATTAAAATGACAGACTTGATTTGCCCTCACCAAAATGTTTATTTATTTATGTCCTGTTGCTGCAGGATGCGATTTCTGCTGTAGCAAACTGGCTCAAATGAAGATCTTAGATCTGTACTCCTTGTCATTTCGATCACTTGTGATGTGAGTTTAACCTGGATGCCAGTGATAGTAAATAATTTTTATAATTGAAAAAATAGTGACAATATGGTTGGAACGAATGTATTTGATATCATTCGACCCATTCCGTTCCAACAATTACCACAAGCCGGTCCTCCCCAGATATGGTGCCACCAAAATCCTATGATAGATACACTTCGGATTTAAAAAAATGGTATGTTTTTGTGAGAGTGTTTGTATGTTGTTGAGTTTTTGCAACAAATTTACCATGGGATACATAAGGGGACAGAATGCCTCTGAAATCTAATACAAGTACAGATAGAGAAGGTAGAATAACCTGCAGAGGGAGAGAAGGTAGAATAACCTGCAGAGGGGGAGAAGGTAGAATAACCTGCAGAGGGGGGGAAGGTAGAATAACCTGCAGAGGGAGAGAGGGTAGATTGACCTGCAGAGGGAGAGAAGGTAGATTGACCTGCAGAGGGAGAGAAGGTAGATTGACCTGCAGAGGGAGAGAAGGTAGAATAACCTGCAGAGGGAGAGAAGGTAGAATAACCTGCAGAGGGAGAGAAGGTAGAATAACCTGCAGAGGGAGAGAAGGTAGAATAACCTGCAGAGGGAGAGAAGGTAGAATAGAAGGAGAGTAAATTAAAAGGGTTGGTTATCCATCTCAGACGGACAGAGTCCTCAGTCTCTCATCGATCGGCTAAATGAGTTCTTAGGACTCCAGACAACTACTCTAACTTTCACCAGAGACAGAGAGCGAGAGAGAGCGAGAGAGAGCGAGAGAGAGCGAGAGAGAGCGAGAGAGAGCGAGAGAGAGCGAGAGAGAGAGAGAGAGAGAGAGAGAGAGAGAGAGAGAGAGAGAGAGAGAGAGAGTGAGAGTGAGAGTGAGAGTGAGTGTGAGTGATCCCTGCCAACTGCCATCCCTGCCATCGCTGAGCCAAAATTAGGGAGGCAGATCTTCACTGGGAGCCGTAACCACAAACACCCACCAACTGCTCCCTATGTCTGTCTCAGAAAGGGATGGTGAAAGAGAGAGCGAGAGAGAAAGGGAGGGAGAGAGAGAGAGAGACCTTCTGCACAGATTCTGCCAGACCTCGGCCCTGATAGTAAATCTCAGTAAGACAAAGTAATGGTGTTCCAAAATATGTCCAGTTGCCAGGACCACAAATACAAATTCCATCTAGACACCATTGCCATAGAGCACACAAAAAAACGATACATACCTCGTAGTAAACATCAGCGCCACAGGTAACTTCCACAAAGCTGTGAACGATCTGAGAGACAAGGCAAGGAGGGCCTTCTAAGCCATTAAAAGGAACATAGAATTCGATGTGTCAATTAGGATCTGGTAAAAAAAACTTGAATCAGTCATAGGACCCATTGCCCTTTATGTTTGTGAGGTCTGGGGTCCGCTCACCAACCAAGAATTCACAAAATGGGAAAAACACAAAATTGAGACTCTGCATGCAGATTTCTGCAAAAACATCCTTCGTGTACAACATAAACAAAAACACAAACAGACCCCACAGAGCCCCAGGACAGCAACACAATTAGACCCAACCAAATCATGAGAAAACTGAAAGATAATTACTTGACTCATTGGAAAGATTTAACAAAACAACTGAGCAAACTAGAATGCTATTTGGCCCTAAACAGAGAGTACACAGTGGCAGAATACCTGACCACTGTGACTGACCCAAACTTCAGGAAAGCTTTGACTATGTACAGACTCAGTGAGCATAGCCTTGCTATTGAGAAAGGCCAATGTAGGCAGACATGGCTCTCAAGAGAAGACAGGCTAAAATGAGGTGGAAACTGAGCTGCACTTCCTGACCTCCTGCCAAATGTATGACCATATTAGAGAGACATATTTCCCTCAGATTACACAGACCCCCAAAAAATTAGAAGACAAATACAATTTTGATTAACTTCTGTTTCTGTTAGGCGAAATACACTCATAGGTAATGTGCCCTCAAAGTAGCAATATTAGTTACCTGTTGCCACAAGAAAAGGGCAATATTTATGTTTATTGATTTTCCATTTTGTACTATTTGCACATCGTTCCAACACTATATAACCATAATATGACATTTTAAATGTCTCTATTCCTTTGAAACGTTTGTGAGTGTAAAGTTTACTGTACATTTATTGATTTATTATCAATTTCACTTGATTTGCCAATGTAAACATATGTTTCACATGCCAATAAATACCTTTGAATTGATTTTAATTGAATTGAGAAAGTGAGAGAGTGAGAGAGAGAGAGATAGAGACAGAGAGAGAGAGATAGAGAAAGACAGAGAGCGAGAGAGGGAGAGAGAGATAAAGAGAGATTGAGCGAGAGAGAGAGAAAGAGAGAGAGAGAAGAGCTGAGAGCTGAGCAAAGAAAATAGTCCCCTCATCCAGCTGGTCCTGGGGCTGACTTTACAAACCTGTTCTACTAACACACTGATGCCTCAGGACCAGAACATCCAATCAATCAGAATAAACCAAACTACAATGCTTATTGGGAAACACAAGCACAAACACAAAGCAAAATGCAGTGCTATCTGGCCCTAAATCGACAGTACACCGTAGCAAACTATTTGACCATGTTGACTGATCAAAACCTTAGAAAAACCTTGATAAAGTACAGGCTCAGGGTCATAATTAATTTATATGTGTATATTTGTATTCAAGTAGTCAAACGTTTAGTGTTTAGTCCCCTATTCCTAGCACAGGATGACTACATGAAGCTTGTGACTACAATTGTGTTGGATGGATTTACTTTTATCTTGTGGTTGTTTTTCGGATTACGCTGTGCTCAATTAAAAATGAATGGTAAATAATGTATTGCGTCATTTTGGAGTCACTTTCATTGTAAATTAGAATATAATATGTCTCTGAACACATATACATTAATGTGGATGTTACGATGATTTCAGATAATCATGACTGAATCGTGAATAATGATCAGTGAGAACGTTACAGAGACGTAAATATCATACCCCCTCCACAAAGATGCTGACCTCTCCTGTTATTGGTAACGTTACAGAGATGTAAATATCATACCCCCTCCACAAAGATGCTGACCTCTCCTGTTATTGGTAACGTTACAGAGATGTAAATATCATACCCCCTCCACAAAGATGCTGACCTCTCCTGTTATTGGTAACGTTACAGAGATGTAAATATCATACCCCCTCCACAAAGATGCTGACCTCTCCTGTTATTGGTAACGTTACAGAGACGTAAATATCATACCCCCTCCACAAAGATGCTGACCTCTCCTGTTATTGGTAACGTTACAGAGACGTAAATATCATACCCCCTCCACAAAGATGCTGACCTCTCCTGTTATTGGTAACGTTACAGAGACGTAAATATCATACCCCCTCCACAAAGATGCTGACCTCTCCTGTTATTGGTAACGTTACAGAGACGTAAATATCATACCCCCTCCACAAAGATGCTGACCTCTCCTGTTATTGGTAACGTTACAGAGACGTAAATATCATACCCCCTCCACAAAGATGCTGACCTCTCCTGTTATTGGTAACGTTACAGAGGCATAACCTCCCCTGTTATTGGTAATATTACAGAGGCATATCCTCCCTTGTTATTGGTAACATTAGAGGCATAACCTCCCCTGTTATTGGTAATGTTACAGAGGCATAACCTCCCCTGTTATTGGTAAAGTTACAGAGGCATAACCTCCCTTGTTATTGGTAACGTTAGAGGCATAACCTCCCCTGTTATTGGTAAAGTTACAGAGGCATATCCTCCCTTGTTATTGGTAACGTTAGAGGCATAACCTCCCCTGTTATTGGTAAAGTTACAGAGGCATATCCTCCCTTGTTATTGGTAACGTTAGAGGCATAACCTCCCTTGTTATTGGTAAAGTTACAGAGGCATATCCTCCCTTGTTATTGGTAACGTTAGAGGCATAACCTCCCCTGTTATTGGTAAAGTTACAGAGGCATATCCTCCCTTGTTATTGGTAACGTTAGAGGCATAACCTCCCCTGTTATTGGTAAAGTTACAGAGGCATATCCTCCCTTGTTATTGATAACGTTAGAGGCATAACCTCCCCTGTTATTGGTAATGTTACAGAGGCAGAACCTCCCCTCTTATTGGTAAAGTTACAGAGGCATAACCTCCCCTGTTATTGGTAAAGTTACAGAGGCATATCCTCCCTTGTTATTGGTAACGTTAGAGGCATAACCTCCCCTGTTATTGGTAAAGTTACAGAGGCATATCCTCCCTTGTTATTGGTAACGTTAGAGGCATAACCTCCCCTGTTATTGGTAAAGTTACAGAGGCATATCCTCCCTTGTTATTGGTAACGTTAGAGGCATAACCTCCCCTGTTATTGGTAAAGTTACAGAGGCATATCCTCCCTTGTTATTGATAACGTTAGAGGCATAACCTCCCCTGTTATTGGTAATGTTACAGAGGCAGAACCTCCCCTGTTATTGGTAAAGTTACAGAGGCATAACCTCCCCTGTTATTGGTAAAGTTACAGAGGCATAACCTCCTGATGATCTCTGTGCATCAGTATTCATGATTTTTGTCTATTTGTTGAGGCTTATAGACAGCCCTTTCATTGTTTTGTCTACAACACATTTTAATCAAAGTAATAATGAATTTTAACCTCTACCGCTACTCTCTCCCGGACCCGGAATCCTCCTCATCAAAAAAGCTGACTAGGATAGCCATATCCTAACGGGACAGGGATATCATATAATGTAATTTTCATGAAATCACAAGTCCAATACATCAAATGAAAGATAAACATCTTGTGAATCCAGCCATCATTTACGATTTTTAAAATGTTTTACAGCAAAAACACAATATGTATTTCTATTAGCTAACCACAATAGCCAAACACACAATGACATATTTTCACCATGTTTCCACCGCATAGGTAGCTTTCACAAAACTGACAAAATAGAGATAAAATTAGTCACTAACCAAGAAACAACTTCATCAGATGACAGTCTTATAACATGTTATACAATACATTTATGTTTGTTCGAAAATGTGCATATTTGAGGTATAAATCATAGTTTTACATTGCAGCCACCATCAAAAATAGCACCAAAGAAGCCATAACAATTACAGAGAGCAATGTGAAATACCCAAATACTCATCATAAAACATTTATGAAAAATACACGGTGCACAGCAAATGAAAGATAAACATTTTGTGGATTTTCCAATATTTCCGATTTTTTAAAGTGTTTTACAGTGAAAACACAATATAGAATTATATTAGCTTACCACAATAGCCAAACACACAAATGCATTTATTCACCGCAAAGGTAGCTTTCGCAAAAACCAGCAAAATATATCAAATTAATCACTAACCTTTGGACAACTTCATCAGATGACAGTCTTATAACATCATGTTATACAATACATTTATGTTTTGTTCGAAAATGTGCATATTTAGAGCTGCAAATCGTGGTTATACATTGTGAATACGTAGCAACATTTTCGCAGAATGTCCGGAGATATTTTGGACACTCACCTAATCTGACCAAAGACTCATCATAAACTTTACATAAAAATACTTGTTGTATGGAAAATGAAAGATACACTGGTTCTTAATGCAACCGCTGTGTTAGATTTTTTAAAATAACTTTACTACAACATACAAAATACATTATTGTGAGACAGCGCTCACATATTCTCCGCCCTGTTGGATTCTACATATGCCACAGAAATACGAAATAACATCATAAATGTTGTCTTACTTTGCTGAGCTTCCATCAGAATGTTGTACAAGGAGTCCTATTTCCAGAATAAATCGTTGTTTGGTTTTAGAATGTCCATTTCTTCTGTCGAATTTGCGCCACAATGCTAGCCAAGGTTGCTAAAATTCCCATCCTCTCTTGGCGCAAAGAACGGAAAACTCCAAAAGTCCCAATAAACATTGAATAAACTGATAAAACTCGGTTGAAAAAACCTACTTTATGATGTTATTATCATATGTATCAAATAAAATCAGAGCCGGAGATATTCGCCGTGTAGACCCGAACGCTTTTCAGAAGACAATGTCGAGCTCCCCTGCGCGCCTTCGAGGACAAAGAAAATACCGGACCTGTAACTCCAAAAGCTCTTATTCGAAATCAGATCAAGCTAGACACCCCATTCCACCTTCCACTGCCTGTTGACATCTAGTGGAAGGCGTATGAAGTGCATGCACATCGATAAATAAAAGCCAGTTGAATAGGCAGGCCCTGAAACAGAGCCTCGTTTTCAGATTTTTCACTTCCTGTATGGAAGTTTGCTGCCAAATGAGTTCTGTTTTACTCACAGATATAATTAAAACAGTTTTAGAAAATTGAGAGTGTTTTCTATCCAATAGTAATAATAATATACATATTGTATGATCTACGAGTATGATCTACGAGGCCGTTTAAATTGGGCACGATTTTTTCCAAAGTGAAAACAGCGCCCCCCTATTGACAAGAAGTTTTAACTACAAATTCCAAATACAATCTTCGTAATTAAATTACCAATTCCAAGATATTTTGACATACCAAAAGACCAGTAGGCATATGCTAGTAATTGTTGCTTGATGCCCCATTGCTGGTGATCTTGCAAAGTTAATAGTTCATATTTTTGGTCATCAAATGTTTTTGTAGCTGCATATTTAATGATGGCAATCCTCTGCACCCGATCCTGTAGCTGTACAGTCATCAAGTCAGCAATCTGTTCGCTAGCTCACCCGACCTGTGTTGATTGACAGTTTGCTGGTCCAATCAGCGGGCTATGTGTGCATTTCACTCGCCAATCTGTTGCTCGCTTTTTTTGCAAGTGCAATGCTGAGGCGTGTCTCTGGCTGTGTGGAAAGTAATCCACGGAGACTATGTGCCAACTAATGAGTGACAAAACGTGTACAAAACCAGGCCAGATCATTTCAGGTCATCAGTCCCAAGTCAAAGTGGGGTCCTGATTATTGAGGCTCCAAATTATTTATTTTTATTTGATCTTTATTTAACCAATTAGGCCAGTTGAGAACAAGTTCTCGTTTACAACTGCGACCTGGCCAAGACAAAGCAAAGCAGTGTGACACAAACAACAACACAGAGTTTCACATGGAATAAACAAATATACAGTCAATAACATAATAGAAACATTCTATATACAGTGTGAGCTAATGAGGTAAGATAAGGGAGGTAAGGCAAGAAATAGGCCATAGTGGCAAGATAATTACAATTTAGCATTTAAACACCTGAATGATAGATGTGCAGAAGATGAATGTGCAAGTAGATATACTGGGATGCAAAGGAGCAAAAACACTAAAATAAAAAAATAACAGTATGGGGATGAGGTAGTTGGATGGGCTATTTACAGATGGGCTATGTACTGGGGCATTGATCTGTGAGCTGCTCTGACAGCTGGTGCTTAAAGTTTGTGAAGAAGATATGAGTCTGCAGCTTCAGTGGTTTTTGCAATTTGTTCCAGTCAGCAGAGAACTGTAAGGAAAGGCGGCCAAAGGAGGAATTGGCTTTAGGGGTGACCAGTGAAATATACCCGCTGGAGCGCATGCTATGGGCGGGTGCTGCTATGGTGACCAGTGAGCTGAGGTAAGGCGGGGCTTTACATAGCAAAGACTTCTAGATGACCTAGAGCCAGTGGGTTTGGCGACGAATATGAAGCGAGAGCCAGCCAACGAGGGCATACAGGTCACAGTGATGGGTAGTATATGGGGCTTTGGTGACAAAATGGATGGCACTGTGATAGACTGCATCCAATTTGCTGAGTAGAGTGTTGGAGGCTATTTTGTAAATTACATCGCCGAAGTCAAGGACCGGCAGGAAAGTCCGTTTTATGAGGATATGTTTGGCAGCATGAGTGAAGGATGCTTTGTTGTGAAATAGGAAGCCGATTCTAGATATCATTTGGTATTGAAGATGCTTAATGTGAGTCTGGAAGGAGAGTTTACAGACTAGCCAGACACCTAGGTATATGTAGTTGTCCACATATTCTAAGTCGGAAGCGTCCAGAGTAGTGATGCTGGACGGACAGGCAGGTGCAGACAGCGATAGGTTGAAGAGCAAGCATTTAGTTTTACTTGCATTTATGAGCAGTTGGATGCCACGGAAGGAGAGTTGTATGGCATTGAAGCTCGTCTGGAGGTTAGTGTCCAAAGAAGGGCCATAAGTAAACAGAATGGTGTCATCTGCGTAGAGGTGGATCAGAGTCTCACCAGCAGCAAGAGCATATAAAGAAAAAAGTGTCAGCCCGAGAATTTAACCCTGTGGCACCCCCATAGAGACTGCCAGAGGTCCGGACAACAGGCCCTCCGATTTGACACACTAAACTCTGTCTGAGAAGTAGGTGGTGAACCAGGCGAGGAAGTAATTTGAAAAACCAAGGCTGTTGAGTCTGCCGATAAGAATGTGGTGATTGACAGAGTCGAAAGTCGTGGCCAGGTCGATGAACACGGCTGCACAGTATTGTCTCTTATTTACAGCGGTTATGATATTGTTTAGGACCTTGAGCGTGGCTGAGGTACTCCCATGACCAGCTCGGAAACCGGATTGCATAGCGGAGAAGATACGGTGGGATTCAAAATGGTCGGTGATCTGTTTGTTAACTTGGCTTTCGAAGACCTTAGAAAGGCAGGGTAGGATAGATATAGGTCTGTAGCAGTTTGGGTCTAGAGTGTCTCCTCCTTTGAAGAGGGGGATGACCGTGGCAGCTTTCCAATCTTCGGGGATCTCAGACAATACGAAAGAGAGGTTGAACAGGCTAGTAACAGGTGTAGCAACAATTTCGGTGGATCATTTTAGAAAGAGAGGGTCTAGATTGTCTAGTCCGGCTGATTTGTAGGGGTCCAGATTTTGCAAACTCTTTCAGAACATCAGCTATCTGGATTTGGGTGAAGGACAAATGGGGGAGGCTTGGGCAAGTTGCTGTGGGGGGTGCAGGGCTGTTGACCGGGGTAGGGGTAGCCAGGTGGAAAGCATGGCCAGCCGTAGAAAAATGATTATTGAAATTCTCAAATATCGTGGATTTATCGGTGGTCACAGTGTTTCCTAGCCTCAATGCGGTGGGCAGCTGGGAAGAGGTGCTCTTATCCTCCATGTACTTTACAGTGTCCCAGAACTTAGTCAAGTCTTCAGTTATTTTATTTTCTAACAAGTCAAGTCTAGAGTCAACAAATTTGAGACACGAGTCAGAATCGAGTTCAAATTATGTGACTTGAGTCCACACCTCTGTAAAATACCCTCAAATAAAAGGTGAAATTCTGTGCTGTCGCCTCGTACACTGCTCAAAAAAATAAAGGGAACACTTAAACAACACAATGTAACTCCAAGTCAATCACACTTCTGTGAAATCAAACTGTCCACTTAGGAAGCAACACTGATTGACAATAAATTTCACATGCTGTTGTGCAAATGGAATAGAAAAAAGGTGGAAATTATAGGCAATTAGCAAGACACCCCCAATAGAGGAGTGATTCTGCAGGTGGTGACCACAGACCACTTCTCAGTTCCTATGCTTCCTGGCTGATGTTTTGGTCACTTTTGAATGCTGGCGGTGCTCTCACTCTAGTGGTAGCATGAGACGGAGTCTACAACCCACACAAGTGGCTCAGGTAGTGCAGCTCATCCAGGATGGCACATCAATGCGAGCTGTGGCAAGAAGGTTTGCCGTGTCTGTCAGCGTAGTGTCCAGAGCATGGAGGCGCTACCAGGAGACAGGCCAGTACATCAGGAGACGTGGAGGAGGCCGTAGGAGGGCAACAACCCAGCAGCAGGACCGCTACCTCCGCCTTTGAGCAGGAGGAGCACTGCCAGAGCCCTGCAAAATGACCTCCAGCAGGCCACAAATGTGCATGCTCTCCCCTTGAACAACAGTCATTAACGTTGAATAGTCTCCCCTTGAACAACAGTCATTAACGTTGAATAGTCTCCCCTTGAACAACAGCCATTAATGTTGAATAGCCCCCCTTGAACAACAGCTATTAACTTTGAACAGTCTCCTCTTGAACAACAGCCATTAACTTTGAATAAAATATCCTCTTGAACAACAGCCATTAACGTTGAACAGTCTCCTCTTGAACAACAGCCATTAACGTTGAACAGTCTCCTCTTGAACAACAGCCATTAACGTTGAACAGTCTCCTCTTGAACAACAGCCATTAACGTTGAACAGTCTCCTCTTGAACAACAGCATGTCCTGACCTTAGAGAGCCTTTTTATGTCTCTATTTGGTTTGGTCAGGGTGTTGGGGTGGACATTCTATGCTTTGTTTTCTATGTTTCTTTATTTCTATGTTTTGGCAGAGTATGGTTCTCAATCAGGAACAGCTGTCTATCCTTGTCTCTGATTGGGAATCATACTTAGGTAGCCCTTTTTCCCTTCTTTCAGTGTGGGTAGTTATGTTTGTTAGTGCCACTTAGCCCTGTAAGCTTCACGGTTGTTTTCTTCGTTTGTTGTTTTGTTGGCGACATTTTCTAAAATAAAAAGGAATATGTACGCTCACCACGCTGCACTTTGGTCCACTGCTTTTGACGGCTGTGACACAGCCATTAACTTTGAACAGTCTCCTCTTGAACAACAGCCACTGTCAGTAATTAACAACGGACCAGAGGCCTGCCAGCAGCTGCTCCTGACCAACTCATTGGGAGAAAGTGGCTAAAAACAACCTCCCTACTAGGTGGTAATGCTGAAATCTCAGGAATTTCCATAGACAACAATAATCATTAGAGAGCTGAAGACAGCAAGTCAACCAGCTTTAAACACAGTCACACACACCACACACACAATGTGCTTTTCAGCAGGTGCTGACTTACAGTACATGCACAGATACAGGCCCATACAGACGTGCGAGTGAACACTCACGTGGGCATACACACACACACACACACACACACTGTTACGTTCCCCAGTTTCTGTGTTGTATTTGAGTGTGTGTGTTTCAGGAGATGGCTTCCTGGAAGCCTCCCCAACCAGCTGATTGGTCGACTCAATGGCTAATGGATGATTAGAGAGCTGACCCCGCCCCCTCGTCAAGATGCAGCTGTATCCAATTAGACTCCTGGAGCTATATAAAAGCCAGTGTTCTGTTCAGGAGGAGAGAGAGAGAGAGAGAGAGAGAGAGAGAGAGAGAGAGAGAGGAGAGAGAGAGAGAGAGAGAGAGAGAGAGAGAGGAGAGAGAGAGAGAGAGAGAGAGAGAGAGAGAGAGAGAGAGAGAGAGAGAGAGAGAGAGAGAGAGAGAGAGAGAGAGAGAGAGAGAGGAGAGAGAGAGAGAGAGAGAGAGAGAGAGAGAGAGAGAGAGAGAGAGAGAGAGAGAGGAGAGAGAGAGAGAGAGAGAGAGAGAGAGGAGGAGAGAGAGGAGAGAGAGAGAGAGGAGAGAGGGAGAGAGAGAGAGAGGAGAGAGGGAGAGAGAGAGAGAGAGAGAGAGAGAGAGAGAGAGAGATTTTTTTTTTTTTTTTTTTTCTGGAGAATTTGATTGTGATGAAGTGTTGGTTGTTTCTCAAAGAGATTTGGTATGTACTATGTAAGTTGTTGCTGAGGGAGCTGATTGGTTATGTCTGTTATGTGTTATAGGATGCACTGTTATGATTATTGAAATTGTTTGTTGTTCTGTTTCATTTGTTCCCAGGGGGGAAGGGGAAGGCACTTTGGGAGTGCTTAGGCAAGAGGCCCGCGGGCATACATATACCCGTAGTATATTCACTGTCTAGGCACACTAGGTAAGACCTGGGCGGACCACCCCCTGTATTTTGGTTAGGGCACCAGGTGGTGCTAAGTTAGGTAAGTTAAGTGGGTAGGCAGGTTAGATAGTAGAGGGGGAGCTTTGATATTTACTTTCTTTCCTTTGGTTCTGTCCAGCCCCTTTTCCCCATATTACCGTGTAGGAAATAAATCCTAGTAAACGGTAAATTCTGCCTTTGTCGTCCTTTCTCGCACCTACGGTCCATACCTCTTTCGCTTCACGGAGAGTTGAGTTGCAGCAGGGAGTTGCGTTCCCTCTTTATAGAGGCGTGCGTAACATACATACATACATACATACATACATACATACATACATACATATAAACAAACAAACACACATATATACAAACAAATACACACTCAAAGACAAAAACGTAATGGCTTGACTGACCTTTGCTGATAAGAAACAGGAGCACTTTGAAATCTATATCACTCAATGTCTCTTTGTGTATCTCCCGACTCCTTTCTCTCCCGCTCTTTCTTACAGACATAAAAAAATGAGTACACAAACACCTTCTTGCCCGAAGGATTGGTAATAGGAAGCTATAACTAGCTGATTGGATTAGGAACAGGCAACTATAGCTAGCTGTTTGGATTGGGAATAGGAAGCTATAGCTAGCTGTTTGGTTTGGGAATAGGCATCTTTAGCTAGCTGTTTGGATTGGGAATAGGCATCTATAGCTAGCTGTTTGGATTGGGAATACGCATCTATAGCTAGCTGTTTGGATTGGGAATAGGCATCTTTAGCTAGCTGTTTGGATTGGGAATAGGAAGCTATAGCTAGCTGTTTGGATTGGGAATAGGCATCTATAGCTAGCTGTTTGGATTGGGAATAGGCATCTATAGCTAGCTGTTTGGATTGGGAATAGGCATCTATAGCTAGCTGTTTGGATTGGGAATAGGCATCTATAGCTAGCTGTTTGGATTGGGAATAGGCATCTATAGCTAGCTGTTTGGATTGGGAATAGGCATCTATAGCTAGCTGTTTGGATTGGGAATAGGAAGCTATAGCTAGCTGTTTGGATTGGGAATAGGCATCTATAGCTAGCTGTTTGGATTGGGAATAGGCATCTTTAGCTAGCTGTTTGGATTGGGAATAGGCATCTTTAGCTAGCTGTTTGGATTGGGAATAGGCATCTATAGCTAGCTGTTTGGATTGGGAATAGGCATCTTTAGCTAGCTGTTTGGATTGGGAATAGGAAGCTATAGCTAGCTGTTTGGATTGGGAATAGGAAGCTATAGCTAGCTGTTTGGATTGGGAATAGGCATCTGTAGCTAGCTGTTTGGATTGGGAATAGGCATCTATAGCTAGCTGTTTGGATTGGGAATAGGAAGCTATAGCTAGCTGTTTGGATTGGGAATAGGCATCTATAGCTAGCTGTTTGGATTGGGAATAGGCATCTATAGCTAGCTGTTTGGATTGGGAATAGGCATCTTTAGCTAGCTGTTTGGATTGGGAATAGGCATCTTTAGCTAGCTGTTTGGATTGGGAATAGGCATCTATAGCTAGCTGTTTGGATTGGGAATAGGCATCTATAGCTAGCTGTTTGGATTGGGAATAGGCATCTATAGCTAGCTGTTTGGATTGGGAATAGGCTTCTTTAGCTAGCTGTTTGGATTGGGAATAGGCAGCTATAGCTAGCTGTTTGGATTGGGAATAGGCATCTTTAGCTAGCTGTTTGGATTGGGAATAGGCATCTATAGCTAGCTGTTTGGATTGGGAATAGGCATCTATAGCTAGCTGTTTGGATTGGGAATAGGCATCTATAGCTAGCTGTTTGGATTGGGAATAGGCATCTATAGCTAGCTGTTTGGATTGGGAATAGGAAGCTATAGCTAGCTGTTTGGATTGGGAATAGGAAGCTATAGCTAGCTGTTTGGATTGGGAATAGGCATCTGTAGCTAGCTGTTTGGATTGGGAATAGGCAGCTATAGCTAGCTGTTTGGATTGGGAATAGGCATCTATAGCTAGCTGTTTGGATTGGGAATAGGCAGCTATAGCTAGCTGTTTGGATTGGGAATAGGCATCTTTAGCTAGCTGTTTGGATTGGGAATAGGAAGCTATAGCTAGCTGTTTGGATTGGGAATAGGAAGCTATAGCTAGCTGTTTGGATTGGGAATAGGCATCTGTAGCTAGCTGTTTGGATTGGGAATAGGCATCTATAGCTAGCTGTTTGGATTGGGAATAGGAAGCTATAGCTAGCTGTTTGGATTGGGAATAGGCATCTATAGCTAGCTGTTTGGATTGGGAATAGGCATCTTTAGCTAGCTGTTTGGATTGGGAATAGGCATCTTTAGCTAGCTGTTTGGATTGGGAATAGGCATCTTTAGCTAGCTGTTTGGATTGGGAATAGGCATCTATAGCTAGCTGTTTGGATTGGGAATAGGCATCTTTAGCTAGCTGTTTGGATTGGGAATAGGCATCTATAGCTAGCTGTTTGGATTGGGAATAGGCATCTTTAGCTAGCTGTTTGGATTGGGAATAGGAAGCTAGAGCTAGCTGTTTGGATTGGGAATAGGCATCTTTAGCTAGCTGTTTGGATTGGGAATAGGCATCTATAGCTAGCTGTTTGGATTGGGAATAGGAAGCTATAGCTAGCTGTTTGGATTGGGAATAGGAATCTATAGCTAGCTGTTTGGATTGGGAATAGGCATCTTTAGCTAGCTGTTTGGATTGGGAATAGGCATCTTTAGCTAGCTGTTTGGATTGGGAATAGGCATCTATAGCTAGCTGTTTGATTGGGAATAGGCATCTATAGCTAGCTGTTTGGATTGGGAATAGGCATCTATAGCTAGCTGTTTGGATTGGGAATAGGCATCTTTAGCTAGCTGTTTGGATTGGGAATAGGAAGCTAGAGCTAGCTGTTTGGATTGGGAATAGGCATCTTTAGCTAGCTGTTTGGATTGGGAATAGGCATCTATAGCTAGCTGTTTGGATTGGGAATAGGCATCTATAGCTAGCTGTTTGGATTGGGAATAGGCATCTTTAGCTAGCTGTTTGGATTGGGAATAGGCATCTATAGCTAGCTGTTTGGATTGGGAATAGGCATCTATAGCTAGCTGTTTGGATTGGGAATAGGAAGCTATAGCTAGCTGTTTGGATTGGGAATAGGCATCTGTAGCTAGCTGTTTGGATTGGGAATAGGAAGCTATAGCTAGCTGTTTGGATTGGGAATAGGCATCTATAGCTAGCTGTTTGGATTGGGAATAGGAAGCTATAGCTAGCTGTTTGGATTGGGAATAGGCATCTGTAGCTAGCTGTTTGGATTGGGAATAGAAAGCTATAGCTAGCTGTTTGGATTGGGAATAGGAAGCTATAGCTAGCTGTTTGGATTGGGAATAGGCATCTATAGCTAGCTGTTTGGATTGGGAATAGGCATCTATAGCTAGCTGTTTGGATTGGGAATAGGAAGCTATAGCTAGCTGTTTGGATTGGGAATAGGCATCTATAGCTAGCTGTTTGGATTGGGAATAGGCATCTATAGCTAGCTGTTTGGATTGGGAATAGGCATCTTTAGCTAGCTGTTTGGATTGGGAATAGGAAGCTATAGCTAGCTGTTTGGATTGGGAATAGGCATCTATAGCTAGCTGTTTGGATTGGGAATAGGCATCTATAGCTAGCTGTTTGGATTGGGAATAGGCATCTTTAGCTAGCTGTTTGGATTGGGAATAGGCAGCTATAGCTAGCTGTTTGGATTGGGAATAGGCATCTGTAGCTAGCTGTTTGGATTGGGAATAGGAAGCTATAGCTAGCTGTTTGGATTGGGAATAGGCATCTATAGCTAGCTGTTTGGATTGGGAATAGGAAGCTATAGCTAGCTGTTTGGATTGGGAATAGGCATCTATAGCTAGCTGTTTGGATTGGGAATAGGCAGCTATAGCTAGCTGTTTGGATTGGGAATAGGCATCTTTAGCTAGCTGTTTGGATTGGGAATAGGCAACTATAGCTAGCTCTTTGATTGGAAAGGCATTATAGCTAGCTGTTTGGATTGGGAATAGGCATCTTTAGCTAGCTCTTTGATTGGGAATAGGAAGCTATAGCTAGCTGTTTGGATTTGGAATAGGCATCTATAGCTAGCTGTTTGGATTGGGAATAGGCATCTTTAGCTAGCTGTTTGATTGGGAATAGGCATCTATAGCTAGCTGTTTGGATTAGGAATAGAAAGCTATAGCTAGCTGTTTGGATTGGGAATAGGAAGCTATAGCTAGCTGTTTGGATTAGGAATAGAAAGCTATAGCTAGCTGTTTGGATTCGGAATAGGCATCTGTAGCTAGCTGTTTGGGTTGGGAATAGGCATCTTTAGCTAGCTCTTTGATTGGGAATAGGAAGATATAGCTAGCTGTTTGGATTGGGAATAGGCATCTATAGCTAGCTGTTTGGATTGGGAATAGGCATCTTTAGCTAGCTGTTTGATTGGGAATAGGAAGCTATAGCTAGCTGTTTGGATTAGGAATAGAAAGCTATAGCTAGCTGTTTGGATTGGGAGTAGGCATCTGTAGCTAGCTGTTTGGATTGGGAATAGGCATCTTTAGCTAGCTGTTTGGATTGGGAATAGGAAGCTATAGCTAGCTGTTTGGATTGGGAATAGGCAGCTATAGCTAGCTGTTTGGATTGGGAATAGGCATCTTTAGCTAGCTCTTTGATTGGGAATAGGAAGCTATAGCTAGCTGTTTGGATTGGGAATAGGCATCTATAGCTAGCTGTTTGGATTGGGAATAGGCATCTATAGCTAGCTGTTTGGATTGGGAATAGGCATCTATAGCTAGCTGTTTGGATTGGGAATAGGCATCTATAGCTAGCTGTTTGGATTGGGAATAGGCATCTATAGCTAGCTGTTTGGATTGGGAATAGGAAGCTATAGCTAGCTGTTTGGATTGGGAATAGGCATCTATAGCTAGCTGTTTGGATTGGGAATAGGAAGCTATAGCTAGCTGTTTGGATTGGGAATAGGAAGCTATAGCTAGCTGTTTGGATTGGGAATAGGAAGCTATAGCTAGCTGTTTGGATTGGGAATAGGCATCTGTAGCTAGCTGTTTGGATTGGGAATAGGAAGCTATAGCTAGCTGTTTGGATTGGGAATAGGAAGCTATAGCTAGCTGTTTGGATTGGGAATAGGAAGCTATAGCTAGCTGTTTGGATTGGGAATAGGCATCTGTAGCTAGCTGTTTGGATTGGGAATAGGCATCTTTAGCTAGCTGTTTGGATTGGGAATAGGCATCTATAGCTAGCTGTTTGGATTGGGAATAGGCAGCTATAGCTAGCTGTTTGGATTGGGAATAGGCAGCTATAGCTAGCTGTTTGGATTGGGAATAGGCATCTTTAGCTAGCTGTTTGGATTGGGAATAGGCATCTATAGCTAGCTGTTTGGATTGGGAATAGGAAGCTATAGCTAGCTGTTTGGATTGGGAATAGGCATCTATAGCTAGCTGTTTGGATTGGGAATAGGCATCTTTAGCTAGCTGTTTGGATTGGGAATAGGCATCTTTAGCTAGCTGTTTGGATTGGGAATAGGCATCTTTAGCTAGCTGTTTGGATTGGGAATAGGCATCTATAGCTAGCTGTTTGGATTGGGAATAGGCATCTATAGCTAGCTGTTTGGATTGGGAATAGGCATCTATAGCTAGCTGTTTGGATTGGGAATAGGCATCTTTAGCTAGCTGTTTGGATTGGGAATAGGAAGCTATAGCTAGCTGTTTGGATTGGGAATAGGCATCTATAGCTAGCTGTTTGGATTGGGAATAGGCATCTATAGCTAGCTGTTTGGATTGGGAATAGGCATCTATAGCTAGCTGTTTGGATTGGGAATAGGCATCTATAGCTAGCTGTTTGGATTGGGAATAGGCAGCTATAGCTAGCTGTTTGGATTGGGAATAGGCATCTATAGCTAGCTGTTTGGATTGGGAATAGGAAGCTATAGCTAGCTGTTTGGATTGGGAATAGGCATCTATAGCTAGCTGTTTGGATTGGGAATAGGAAGCTATAGCTAGCTGTTTGGATTGGGAATAGGCATCTATAGCTAGCTGTTTGGATTGGGAATAGGAAGCTATAGCTAGCTGTTTGGATTGGGAATAGGCATCTGTAGCTAGCTGTTTGGATTGGGAATAGGAAGCTATAGCTAGCTGTTTGGATTGGGAATAGGAAGCTATAGCTAGCTGTTTGGATTGGGAATAGG
Source organism: Salvelinus fontinalis (assembly GCF_029448725.1). Classification (NCBI taxonomy): domain Eukaryota; kingdom Metazoa; phylum Chordata; class Actinopteri; order Salmoniformes; family Salmonidae; genus Salvelinus; species Salvelinus fontinalis. The sequence continues at coordinate 6,209,272 of NC_074697.1, forward strand.
CATCTATAGCTAGCTGTTTGGATTGGGAATAGGCATCTTTAGCTAGCTGTTTGGATTGGGAATAGGAAGCTATAGCTAGCTGTTTGGATTGGGAATAGGCATCTTTAGCTAGCTGTTTGGATTGGGAATAGGCATCTATAGCTAGCTGTTTGGATTGGGAATAGGCATCTATAGCTAGCTGTTTGGATTGGGAATAGGAAGCTATAGCTAGCTGTTTGGATTGGGAATAGGCATCTTTAGCTAGCTGTTTGGATTGGGAATAGGCATCTATAGCTAGCTGTTTGGATTGGGAATAGGCATCTATAGCTAGCTGTTTGGATTGGGAATAGGAAGCTATAGCTAGCTGTTTGGATTGGGAATAGGCATCTGTAGCTAGCTGTTTGGATTGGGAATAGGAAGCTATAGCTAGCTGTTTGGATTGGGAATAGGCATCTATAGCTAGCTGTTTGGATTGGGAATAGGAAGCTATAGCTAGCTGTTTGGATTGGGAATAGGCATCTATAGCTAGCTGTTTGGATTGGGAATAGGCAGCTATAGCTAGCTGTTTGGATTGGGAATAGGCATCTTTAGCTAGCTGTTTGGATTGGGAATAGGCAACTATAGCTAGCTCTTTGGATTGGGAATAGGCATCTATAGCTAGCTGTTTGGATTGGGAATAGGCATCTTTAGCTAGCTGTTTGATTGGGAATAGGAAGCTATAGCTAGCTGTTTGGATTGGGAATAGGCATCTATAGCTAGCTGTTTGGATTGGGAATAGGCATCTTTAGCTAGCTGTTTGGATTGGGAATAGGCATCTATAGCTAGCTGTTTGGATTAGGAATAGAAAGCTATAGCTAGCTGTTTGGATTGGGAATAGGAAGCTATAGCTAGCTGTTTGGATTAGGAATAGAAAGCTATAGCTAGCTGTTTGGATTGGGAATAGGCATCTGTAGCTAGCTGTTTGGATTGGGAATAGGCATCTTTAGCTAGCTGTTTGGATTGGGAATAGGAAGCTAGAGCTAGCTGTTTGGATTGGGAATAGGCATCTATAGCTAGCTGTTTGGATTGGGAATAGGCATCTTTAGCTAGCTGTTTGGATTGGGAATAGGCAGCTATAGCTAGCTGTTTGGATTGGGAATAGAAAGCTATAGCTAGCTGTTTGGATTGGGAATAGGAAGCTATAGCTAGCTGTTTGGATTGGGAATAGAAAGCTATAGCTAGCTGTTTGGATTGGGAATAGGCATCTGTAGCTAGCTGTTTGGATTGGGAATAGGCATCTTTAGCTAGCTGTTTGGATTGGGAATAGGCAGCTATAGCTAGCTGTTTGGATTGGGAATAGGCAGCTATAGCTAGCTGTTTGGATTGGGAATAGGCATCTTTAGCTAGCTGTTTGGATTGGGAATAGGAAGCTATAGCTAGCTGTTTGGATTGGGAATAGGCATCTATAGCTAGCTGTTTGGATTGGGAATAGGCATCTATAGCTAGCTGTTTGGATTGGGAATAGGCATCTATAGCTAGCTGTTTGGATTGGGAATAGGCATCTATAGCTAGCTGTTTGGATTGGGAATAGGAAGCTATAGCTAGCTGTTTGGATTGGGAATAGGCATCTATAGCTAGCTGTTTGGATTGGGAATAGGAAGCTATAGCTAGCTGTTTGGATTGGGAATAGGCATCTATAGCTAGCTGTTTGGATTTGGAATAGGAAGCTATAGCTAGTTATTTGGATTGGGAATAGGCATCTGTAGCTAGTTGTTTGGATTGGGAATAGAAAGCTATAGCTAGCTGTTTGGATTGGGAATAGGAAGCTATAGCTAGCTGTTTGGATTGGGAATAGGAAGCTATAGCTAGCTGTTTGGATTGGGAATAGGCATCTGTAGCTAGCTGTTTGGATTGGGAATAGGCATCTTTAGCTAGCTGTTTGGATTGGGAATAGGCATCTATAGCTAGCTGTTTGGATTGGGAATAGGCATTTATAGCTAGCTGTTTGGATTGGGAATAGTCATCTTTAGCTAGCTGTTTGGATTGGGAATAGGAAGCTATAGCTAGCTATTTGGATTGAGAATAGGCATCTATAGCTAGCTGTTTGGATTGGGAATAGGCATCTTTAGCTAGCTGTTTGGATTGGGAATAGGCATCTTTAGCTAGCTGTTTGGATTGGGAATAGGAAGCTAGAGCTAGCTGTTTGGATTGGGAATAGGCATCTTTAGCTAGCTGTTTGGATTGGGAATAGGCATCTATAGCTAGCTGTTTGGATTGGGAATAGGCATCTATAGCTAGCTGTTTGGATTGGGAATAGGCATCTATAGCTAGCTGTTTGGATTGGGAATAGGAAGCTATAGCTAGCTGTTTGGATTGGGAATAGGAAGCTATAGCTAGCTGTTTGGATTGGGAATAGGCATCTGTAGCTAGCTGTTTGGATTGGGAATAGGAAGCTATAGCTAGCTGTTTGGATTGGGAATAGGCATCTATAGCTAGCTGTTTGGATTGGGAATAGGAAGCTATAGCTAGCTGTTTGGATTGGGAATAGGCATCTATAGCTAGCTGTTTGGATTGGGAATAGGCAGCTATAGCTAGCTGTTTGGATTGGGAATAGGCATCTTTAGCTAGCTGTTTGGATTGGGAATAGGCATCTATAGCTAGCTGTTTGGATTGGGAATAGGCATCTTTAGCTAGCTGTTTGATTGGGAATAGGCATCTATAGCTAGCTGTTTGGATTGGGAATAGGAAGCTATAGCTAGCTGTTTGGATTGGGAATAGGAAGCTATAGCTAGCTGTTTGGATTGGGAATAGGAAGCTATAGCTAGCTGTTTGGATTCGGGAATAGGCATCTGTAGCTAGCTGTTTGGATTGGGAATAGGCATCTTAGCTAGCTCTTTGATTGGAAAGGAATATAGCTAGCTGTTTGGATTGGGAATAGGCATCTATAGCTAGCTGTTTGGATTGGGAATAGGCATCTTTAGCTAGCTGTTTGATTGGGAATAGGCATCTATAGCTAGCTGTTTGGATTAGGAATAGAAATCTATAGCTAGCTGTTTGGATTGGGAATAGGAATCTATAGCTAGCTGTTTGGATTAGGAATAGAAAGCTATAGCTAGCTGTTTGGATTGGGAATAGGCATCTGTAGCTAGCTGTTTGGATTGGGAATAGGCATCTTTAGCTAGCTGTTTGGATTGGGAATAGGAAGCTATAGCTAGCTGTTTGGATTGGGAATAGGCAGCTATAGCTAGCTGTTTGGATTGGGAATAGGCATCTTTAGCTAGCTCTTTGATTGGGAATAGGAAGCTATAGCTAGCTGTTTGGATTGGGAATAGGCAAGCTATAGCTAGCTGTTTGGATTGGGAATAGGCATCTTTAGCTAGCTGTTTGATTGGGAATAGGCATCTATAGCTAGCTGTTTGGATTAGGAATAGAAAGCTATAGCTAGCTGTTTGGATTAGGAATAGAAAGCTATAGCTAGCTGTTTGGATTGGGAATAGGAAGCTATAGCTAGCTGTTTGGATTGGGAATAGGAAGCTATAGCTAGCTGTTTGGATTGGGAATAGGCATCTGTAGCTAGCTGTTTGGATTGGGAATAGGCATCTTTAGCTAGCTGTTTGGATTGGGAATAGGAAGCTATAGCTAGCTGTTTGGATTGGGAATAGGCATCTATAGCTAGCTGTTTGGATTGGGAATAGGCATCTTTAGCTAGCTGTTTGGATTGGGAATAGGCATCTATAGCTAGCTGTTTGGATTAGGAATAGAAAGCTATAGCTAGCTGTTTGGATTGGGAATAGGAAGCTATAGCTAGCTGTTTGGATTGGGAATAGGAAGCTATAGCTAGCTGTTTGGATTGGGAATAGGCATCTATAGCTAGCTGTTTGGATTGGGAATAGGCAGCTATAGCTAGCTGTTTGGATTGGGAATAGGAAGCTATAGCTAGCTGTTTGGATTGGGAATAGGCAGCTATAGCTAGCTGTTTGGATTGGGAATAGGCATCTTTAGCTAGCTGTTTGGATTGGGAATAGAAAGCTATAGCTAGCTGTTTGGATTGGGAATAGGAAGCTATAGCTAGCTGTTTGGATTGGGAATAGGAAGCTATAGCTAGCTGTTTGGATTGGGAATAGGCATCTGTAGCTAGCTGTTTGGATTGGGAATAGGAATCTATAGCTAGCTGTTTGGATTGGGAATAGGAAGCTATAGCTAGCTGTTTGGATTGGGAATAGGCATCTATAGCTAGCTGTTTGGATTGGGAATAGGCATCTTTAGCTAGCTGTTTGGATTGGGAATAGGAAGCTATAGCTAGCTGTTTGGATTGGGAATAGGCATCTATAGCTAGCTGTTTGGATTGGGAATAGGCATCTTTAGCTAGCTGTTTGGATTGGGAATAGGAAGCTATAGCTAGCTGTTTGGATTGGGAATAGGAAGCTATAGCTAGCTGTTTGGATTGGGAATAGGACAGCTATAGCTAGCTGTTTGGATTGGGAATAGGAAGCTATAGCTAGCTGTTTGGATTGGGAATAGGAAGCTATAGCCAGCTGTTTGGATTAGGAACAGGCAACTATAGCTAGCTGTTTGGATTAGGAACAGGCAACTATAGCTAGCTGTTTGGATTGGGAATAGGAAGCTATAGCTAGCTGTTTGGATTGGGAATAGGCATCTGTAGCTAGTTGTTTGGATTGGGAATAGAAAGCTATAGCTAGCTGTTTGGATTGGGAATAGGAAGCTATAGCTAGCTGTTTTGATTGGGAATAGGCATCTGTAGCTAGCTGTTTGGATTGGGAATAGGCATCTTTAGCTAGCTGTTTGGATTGGGAATAGGAAGCTATAGCTAGCTGTTTGGATTGGGAATAGGCAGCTATAGCTAGCTGTTTGGATTGGGAATAGGCATCTTTAGCTAGCTGTTTGGATTGGGAATAGGAAGCTATAGCTAGCTGTTTGGATTGGGAATAGGCATATATAGCTAGCTGTTTGGATTGGGAATAGGCATCTTTAGCTAGCTGTTTGGATTGGGAATAGGCATCTATAGCTAGCTGTTTGGATTGGGAATAGGAAGCTAGAGCTAGCTGTTTGGATTGGGAATAGGAAGCTATAGCTAGCTGTTTGGATTGGGAATAGGAAGCTATAGCTAGCTGTTTGGATTAGGAATAGAAAGCTATAGCTAGCTGTTTGGATTGGGAATAGGCATCTGTAGCTAGCTGTTTGGGTTGGGAATAGGCAGTCTTTAGCTAGCTGTTTGGATTGGGAATAGGAAGCTATAGCTAGCTGTTTGGATTGGGAATAGGCATCTATAGCTAGCTGTTTGGATTGGGAATAGGCATCTATAGCTAGCTGTTTGGATTGGGAATAGGCATCTATAGCTAGCTGTTTGGATTGGGAATAGAAGCTATAGCTAGCTGTTTGGATTGGGAATAGGAAGCTATAGCTAGCTGTTTGGATTGGGAATAGGAAGCTATAGCTAGCTGTTTGGATTGGGAATAGGCATCTGTAGCTAGCTGTTTGGATTGGGAATAGGCATCTTTAGCTAGCTGTTTGGATTGGGAATAGGAAGCTATAGCTAGCTGTTTGGATTGGGAATAGGCAGCTATAGCTAGCTGTTTGGATTGGGAATAGGCATATTTAGCTTGCTGTTTGGATTAGGAATAGAAAGCTATAGCTAGCTGTTTGGATTGGGAATAGGAAGCTATAGCTAGCTGTTTGGATTGGGAATAGAAAGATATAGCTAGCTGTTTGGATTGGGAATAGGCATCTGTAGCTAGCTGTTTGGATTGGGAATAGAAAGCTATAGCTAGCTGTTTGGATTGGGAATAGGAAGCTATAGCTAGCTGTTTGGATTGGGAATAGGCATCTATAGCTAGCTGTTTGGATTGGGAATAGGCATCTTTAGCTAGCTGTTTGGATTGGGAATAGGAAGCTATAGCTAGCTGTTTGGATTGGGAATAGGCATCTTTAGCTAGCTGTTTGGATTGGGAATAGGCATCTTTAGCTAGCTGTTTGGATTGGGAATAGGAAGCCATAGCTAGCTGTTTGGATTGGGAATGGGAAGCTATAGCTAGCTGTTTGGATTGGGAATAGGACGCTATAGCTAGCTGTTTGGATTGGGAATAGGAAGCTATAGCTAGCTGTTTGGATTGGGAATAGGAAGCTATAGCCAGCTGTTTGGATTAGGAACAGGCAACTATAGCTAGCTGTTTGGATTAGGAACAGGCAACTATAGCTAGCTGTTTGGATTGGGAATAGGAAGCTATAGCTAGCTGTTTGGATTGGGAATAGGCATCTGTAGCTAGCTGTTTGGATTGGGAATAGAAAGCTATAGCTAGCTGTTTGGATTGGGAATAGGAAGCTATAGCTAGCTGTTTGGATTGGGAATAGGAAGCTATAGCTAGCTGTTTGGATTGGGAATAGGCATCTGTAGCTAGCTGTTTGGATTGGGAATAGGCATCTTTAGCTAGCTGTTTGGATTGGGAATAGGAAGCTATAGCTAGCTGTTTGGATTGGGAATAGGCAGCTATAGCTAGCTGTTTGGATTGGGAATAGGCATCTTTAGCTAGCTGTTTGGATTGGGGATAGGCAACTATAGCTAGCTCTTTGATTGGCAAAAGGCATCTATAGCTAGCTGTTTGGATTGGGAATAGGCATCTTTAGCCAGCTCTTTGATTGGGAATAGGAAGCTATAGCTAGCTGTTTGGATTGGGAATAGGCATATATAGCTAGCTGTTTGGATTGGGAATAGGCATCTTTAGCTAGCTGTTTGATTGGGAATAGGCATCTATAGCTAGCTGTTTGGATTAGGAATAGAAAGCTATAGCTAGCTGTTTGGATTGGGAATAGGAAGCTATAGCTAGCTGTTTGGATTAGGAATAGAAAGCTATAGCTAGCTGTTTGGATTGGGAATAGGCATCTATAGCTAGCTATTTGGATTGGGAATAGGCATCTTTAGCTAGCTGTTTGATTGGGAATAGGCATCTACATCTAGCTGTTTGGATTAGGAATAGAAAGCTATAGCTAGCTGTTTGGATTGGGAATAGGAAGCTATAGCTAGCTGTTTGGATTAGGAATAGAAAGCTATAGCTAGCTGTTTGGATTGGGAATAGGCATCTGTAGCTAGCTGTTTGGATTGGGAATAGGCATCTTTAGCTAGCTGTTTGGATTGGGAATAGGAAGCTATAGCTAGCTGTTTGGATTGGGAATAGGCAGCTATAGCTAGCTGTTTGGATTGGGAATAGGCATATTTAGCTTGCTGTTTGGATTAGGAATAGAAAGCTATAGCTAGCTGTTTGGATTGGGAATAGGAAGCTATAGCTAGCTGTTTGGATTGGGAATAGAAAGCTATAGCTAGCTGTTTGGATTGGGAATAGGCATCTGTAGCTAGCTGTTTGGATTGGGAATAGAAAGCTATAGCTAGCTGTTTGGATTGGGAATAGGAAGCTATAGCTAGCTGTTTGGATTGGGAATAGGAAGCTATAGCTAGCTGTTTGGATTGGGAATAGGCATCTTTAGCTAGCTGTTTGGATTGGGAATAGGCATCTATAGCTAGCTGTTTGGATTGGGAATAGGCATCTATAGCTAGCTGTTTGGATTGGGAATAGGCATCTATAGCTAGCTGTTTGGATTGGGAATAGGCATCTTTAGCTAGCTGTTTGGATTGGGAATAGGAAGCTATAGCTAGCTGTTTGGATTGGGAATAGGCATCTATAGCTAGCTGTTTGGATTGGGAATAGGCATCTTTAGCTAGCTGTTTGGATTGGGAATAGGAAGCCATAGCTAGCTGTTTGGATTGGGAATGGGAAGCTATAGCTAGCTGTTTGGATTGGGAATAGGACGCTATAGCTAGCTGTTTGGATTGGGAATAGGAAGCTATAGCTAGCTGTTTGGATTGGGAATAGGAAGCTATAGCCAGCTGTTTGGATTAGGAACAGGCAACTATAGCTAGCTGTTTGGATTAGGAACAGGCAACTATAGCTAGCTGTTTGGATTGGGAATAGGAAGCTATAGCTAGCTGTTTGGATTGGGAATAGGCATCTGTAGCTAGTTGTTTGGATTGGGAATAGAAAGCTATAGCTAGCTGTTTGGATTGGGAATAGGAAGCTATAGCTAGCTGTTTGGATTAGGAATAGAAAGCTATAGCTAGCTGTTTGGATTGGGAATAGGCATCTGTAGCTAGCTGTTTGGATTGGGAATAGGCATCTTTAGCTAGCTGTTTGGATTGGGAATAGGAAGCTATAGCTAGCTGTTTGGATTGGGAATAGGCAGCTATAGCTAGCTGTTTGGATTGGGAATAGGCATCTTTAGCTAGCTGTTTGGATTGGGGATAGGCAACTATAGCTAGCTCTTAGATTGGCAAAAGGCATCTATAGCTAGCTGTTTGGATTGGGAATAGGCATCTTTAGCTAGCTCTTTGATTGGGAATAGGAAGCTATAGCTAGCTGTTTGGATTGGGAATAGGCATATATAGCTAGCTGTTTGGATTGGGAATAGGCATCTTTAGCTAGCTGTTTGATTGGGAAAAGGCATCTATAGCTAGCTGTTTGGATTAGGAATAGAAAGCTATAGCTAGCTGTTTGGATTGGGAATAGGACGCTATAGCTAGCTGTTTGGATTAGGAATAGAAAGCTATAGCTAGCTGTTTGGATTGGGAATAGGCATCTGTAGCTAGCTGTTTGGGTTGGGAATAGGCGTCTTTAGCTAGCTGTTTAATTGGGAATAGGAAGCTATAGCTAGCTGTTTGGATTGGGAATAGGCATCTATAGCTAGCTATTTGGATTGGGAATAGGCATCTTTAGCTAGCTGTTTGATTGGGAATAGGCATCTACATCTAGCTGTTTGGATTAGGAATAGAAAGCTATAGCTAGCTGTTTGGATTGGGAATAGGAAGCTATAGCTATCTGTTTGGATTAGGAATAGAAAGCTATAGCTAGCTGTTTGGATTGGGAATAGGCATCTGTATCTAGCTGTTTGGATTGGGAATAGGCATCTTTAGCTAGCTGTTTGGATTGGGAATAGGAAGCTATAGCTAGCTGTTTGGATTGGGAATAGGCAGCTATAGCTAGCTGTTTGGATTGGGAATAGGCATATTTAGCTTGCTGTTTGGATTAGGAATAGAAAGCTATAGCTAGCTGTTTGGATTGGGAATAGGAAGCTATAGCTAGCTGTTTGGATCTGGAATAGAAAGATATAGCTAGCTGTTTGGATTGGGAATAGGCATCTGTAGCTAGCTGTTTGGATTGGGAATAGAAAGCTATAGCTAGCTGTTTGGATTGGGAATAGGAAGCTATAGCTAGCTGTTTGGATTGGGAATAGGAAGCTAGAGCTGGCTGTTTGGATTTGGAATAGGCATCTTTAGCTAGCTGTTTGGATTGGGAATAGGCATCTATAGCTAGCTGTTTGATTGGGAATAGGCATCTATAGCTAGCTGTTTGGATTGTGAATAGGCATCTATAGCTAGCTGTTTGGATTGGGAATAGGCATCTTTAGCTAGCTGTTTGGATTGGGAATAGGAAGCCATAGCTAGCTGTTTGGATTGGGAATGGGAAGCTATAGCTAGCTGTTTGGATTGGGAATAGGACGCTATAGCTAGCTGTTTGGATTGGGAATAGGAAGCTATAGCTAGCTGTTTGGATTGGGAATAGGAAGCTATAGCCAGCTGTTTGGATTAGGAACAGGCAACTATAGCTAGCTGTTTGGATTAGGAACAGGCAACTATAGCTAGCTGTTTGGATTGGGAATAGGAAGCTATAGCTAGCTGTTTGGATTGGGAATAGGCATCTGTAGCTAGTTGTTTGGATTGGGAATAGAAAGCTATAGCTAGCTGTTTGGATTGGGAATAGGAAGCTATAGCTAGCTGTTTGGATTGGGAATAGGAAGCTATAGCTAGCTGTTTGGATTGGGAATAGGCATCTGTAGCTAGCTGTTTGGATTGGGAATAGGCATCTTTAGCTAGCTGTTTGGATTGGGAATAGGCATCTATAGCTAGCTGTTTGGATTGGGAATAGGCATGTTTAGCTAGCTGTTTGGATCGGGAATAGGCATCTTTAGCTAGCTGTTTGATTGGGAATAGGCAGCTTTAGCTAGCTGTTTGGATTGGGAATAGGCATCTTTAGCTAGCTGTTTGGATTGGGAATAGGAAGCTAGAGCTAGCTGTTTGGATTGGGAATAGGATGCTAGAGCTAGCTGTTTGGATTGGGAATAGGCATCTTTAGCTAGCTGTTTGGATTGGGAATAGGCATCTATAGCTAGCTGTTTGATTGGGAATAGGCATCTATAGCTAGCTGTTTGGATTGGGAATAGGCATCTTTAGCTAGCTGTTTGGATTGGGAATAGGAAGCTATAGCTAGCTGTTTGGATTGGGAATAGGCATCTTTAGCTAGCTGTTTGGATTGGGAATAGGCATCTATAGCTAGCTGTTTGATTGGGAATAGGCATCTATAGCTAGCTGTTTGGATTGGGAATAGGCATGTATAGCTAGCTGTTTGGATTGAGAATAGGCATCTTTAGCTAGCTGTTTGGATTGGGAATAGGCATCTATATCAAGCTGTTTGGATTGGGAATAGGCATCTATAGCTAGCTGTTTGGATTGGGAATATGAAGCTATAGCTAGCTGTTTGGATTGGGAATAGGCATCTGTAGCTAGCTGTTTGGATTGGGAATAGGAAGCTATAGCTAACTGTTATGATTGGGAATAGGCATCTATAGCTAGCTGTTTGGATTGGGAATAGGAAGCTATAGCTCACTGTTTGGATTGGGAATAGGCATCTATAGCTAGTTGTTTGGATTGGGAATAGGCAGCTATAGCTAGCTGTTTGGATTGGGAATAGGCATCTTTAGCTAGCTGTTAGGATTGGGAATAGGCAACTATAGCTAGCTCTTTGATTGGCAAAGGACATCTATAGGTAGCTGTTTGGATTGGGAATAGGCATCTATAGCTAGCTGTTTGGATTGGGAATAGGCATCTTTAGCTAGCTGTTTGATTGGTGTAACAGTATAACTTTAAACCGTCCCCTCGCCCCGACACGGGCGCGAACCAGGGACCCTCTGCACACATCGACAACGGTCGCCCACGAAGCACGGTCGTTACCCATCGCTCCACAAAAGCCGCGGCCCTTGCAAAGCAAGGGGCAACACTACTTAAGTCTCAGAGCAAGTGACGTAACTGATTGAAATGCTACTAGCGCGCACCCGCTAACTAGCTAGCCATTTCACATCCGTTACACTCACCCCCCTTTCAACCTCCTCCTTTTCCGCAGCAACCAGTGATCCGGGTCAACAGCATCAATGTAACAGTATAACTTTAAACCGTCCCCTCGCCCCGACACGGGCGCGAACCAGGGACCCTCTGCACACATCGACAACGGTCGCCCACGAAGCACGGTCGTTACCCATCGCTCCACAAAAGCCGCGGCCCTTGCAAAGCAAGGGGCAACACTACTTAAGTCTCAGAGCAAGTGACATAACTGATTGAAATGCTACTAGCGCGCACCCGCTAACTAGCTAGCCATTTCACATCCGTTACATTGGGAATAGGCATATATAGCTAGCTGTTTGGATTAGGAATAGAAAGCTATAGCTAGCTGTTTGGATTGGGAATAGGAAGCTATAGCTAGCTGTTTGGATTAGGAATAGAAAGCTATAGCTAGCTGTTTGGATTGGGAATATGCATCTGTAGCTAGCTGTTTGGGTTGGGAATAGGCATCTTTAGCTAGCTCTTTGATTGGGAATAGTAAGCTATAGCTAGCTGTTTGGATTGGGAATAGGCATCTATAGCTAGCTGTTTGATTGGGAATAGGCATCTATATCTAGCTGTTTGGATTAGGAATAGAAAGCTATAGCTAGCTGTTTTGATTGGGAATAGGAAGCTATAGCTAGCTGTTTGGATTAGGAATAGAAAGCTATAGCTAGCTGTTTGGATTGGGAATAGGAAGCTATAGCTAGCTGTTTGGATTGGGAATAGGCAGCTATAGCTAGCTGTTTGGATTGGGAATAGGCATCTTTAGCTAGCTGTTTGGATTGGGAATAGGCAACTATAGCTAGATCTTTGATTGGCAAAAGGCATCTATAGCTAGCTGTTTAGATTGGGAATAGGCATCTTTAGCTAGCTGTTTGATTGGGAATAGGCATCTATATCTAGCTGTTTGGATTAGGAATAGAAAGCTATAGCTAGCTGTTTGGATTGGGAATAGGAAGCTATAGCTAGCTGTTTGGATTAGGAATAGAAAGCTATAGATAGCTGTTTGGATTGGGAATAGGCATCTGTAGCTAGCTGTTTGGATTTGGAATAGGCATCTTTAGCTAGCTGTTTGGATTGGGAATAGGAAGCTATAGCTAGCTGCTTGGATTGGGAATAGGCAGCTATAGCTAGCTGTTTGGATTGGGAATAGGCATATTTAGCTTGCTGTTTGGATTAGGAATAGAAAGCTATAGCTAGCTGTTTCGATTGGGAATAGGAAGCTATAGCTAGCTGTTTGGATTAGGAATAGAAAGCTATAGCTAGCTGTTTGGATTGGGAATAGGCATCTGTAGCTAGCTGTTTGGGTTGGGAATAGGCGTCTTTAGCTAGCTGTTTAATTGGGAATAGGAAGCTATAGCTAGCTGTTTGGATTGGGAATAGGCATCTATAGCTAGCTGTTTGGATTGGGAATAGGAAGCTAGAGCTGGCTGTTTGGATTTGGAATAGGCATCTTTAGCTAGCTGTTTGGATTGGGAATAGGCATCTATAGCTAGCTGTTTGATTGGGAATAGGAAGCTAGAGCTAGCTGTTTGGATTGGGAATAGGAAGCTATAGCTAGCTGTTTGGATTGGGAATAGGCAGCTATAGCTAGCTGTTTGGATTGGGAATAGGCATCTTTAGCTAGCTGTTTGGATTGGGAATAGGCAACTATAGCTAGCTCTTTGATTGGCAAAAGGCATCTATAGCTAGCTGTTTGGATTGGGAATAGGCATCTTTAGCTAGCTGTTTGGATTGGGAATAGGCATCTTTAGCTAGCTGTTTGGATTGGGAATAGGCAACTATAGCTAGCTCTTTGATTGGCAAAAGGCATCTATAGCTAGCTGTTTGGATTGGGAATAGGCATCTTTAGCTAGCTGTTTGATTGGGAATAGGCATCTATATCTAGCTGTTTGGATTAGGAATAGAAAGCTATAGCTAGCTGTTTGGATTGGGAATAGGAAGCTATAGCTAGCTGTTTGGATTAGGAATAGAAAGCTATAGATAGCTGTTTGGATTGGGAATAGGCATCTGTAGCTAGCTGTTTGGATTTGGAATAGGCATCTTTAGCTAGCTGTTTGGATTGGGAATAGGAAGCTATAGCTAGCTGTTTGGATTGGGAATAGGCAGCTATAGCTAGCTGTTTGGATTGGGAATAGGCATATTTAGCTTGCTGTTTGGATTAGGAATAGAAAGCTATAGCTAGCTGTTTGGATTGGGAATAGGAAGCTATAGCTAGCTGTTTGGATTAGGAATAGAAAGCTATAGCTAGCTGTTTGGATTGGGAATAGGCATCTGTAGCTAGCTGTTTGGGTTGGGAATAGGCGTCTTTAGCTGGCTGTTTAATTGGGAATAGGAAGCTATAGCTAGCTGTTTGGATTGGGAATAGGCATCTATAGCTAGCTGTTTGGATTGGGAATAGGAAGCTAGAGCTGGCTGTTTGGATTTGGAATAGGCATCTTTAGCTAGCTGTTTGGATTGGGAATAGGCATCTATAGCTAGCTGTTTGATTGGGAATAGGCATCTATAGCTAGCTGTTTGGATTGGGAATAGGCATCTATAGCTAGCTGTTTGGATTGGGAATAGGCATCTTTAGCTAGCTGTTTGGATTGGGAATAGGAAGCTATAGCTAGCTGTTTGGATTGGGAATAGGCATCTTTAGCTAGCTGTTTGGATTGGGAATAGGCATCTTTAGCTAGCTGTTTGGATTGGGAATAGGAAGCCATAGCTAGCTGTTTGGTTTGGGAATGGGAAGCTATAGCTAGCTGTTTGGATTGGGAATAGGACGCTATAGCTAGCTGTTTGGATTGGGAATAGGAAGCTATAGCTAGCTGTTTGGATTTGGAATAGGAAGCTATAGCCAGCTGTTTGGATTAGGAACAGGCAACTATAGCTAGCTGTTTGGATTAGGAACAGGCAACTATAGCTAGCTGTTTGGATTGGGAATAGGAAGCTATAGCTAGCTGTTTGGATTGGGAATAGGCATCTGTAGCTAGTTGTTTGGATTGGGAATAGAAAGCTATAGCTAGCTGTTTGGATTGGGAATAGGAAGCTATAGCTAGCTGTTTGGATTGGGAATAGGAAGCTATAGCTAGCTGTTTGGATTGGGAATAGGCATCTGTAGCTAGCTGTTTGGATTGGGAATAGGCATCTTTAGCTAGCTGTTTGGATTGGGAATAGGCATCTATAGCTAGCTGTTTGGATTGGGAATAGGCATTTATAGCTAGCTGTTTGGATTGGGAATAGTCATCTTTAGCTAGCTGTTTGGATTGGGAATAGGAAGCTATAGCTAGCTATTTGGATTGAGAATAGGCATCTATAGCTAGCTGTTTGGATTGGGAATAGGCATGTTTAGCTAGCTGTTTGGATTGGGAATAGGCATCTTTAGCTAGCTGTTTGATTGGGAATAGGCAGCTTTAGCTAGCTGTTTGGATTGGGAATAGGCATCTTTAGCTAGCTGTTTGGATTGGGAATAGGAAGCTAGAGCTAGCTGTTTGGATTGGGAATAGGATGCTAGAGCTAGCTGTTTGGATTGGGAATAGGCATCTTTAGCTAGCTGTTTGGATTGGGAATAGGCATCTATAGCTAGCTGTTTGATTGGGAATAGGCATCTATAGCTAGCTGTTTGGATTGGGAATAGGCATCTTTAGCTAGCTGTTTGGATTGGGAATAGGAAGCTATAGCTAGCTGTTTGGATTGGGAATAGGCATCTTTAGCTAGCTGTTTGGATTGGGAATAGGCATCTATAGCTAGCTGTTTGATTGGGAATAGGCATCTATAGCTAGCTGTTTGGATTGGGAATAGGCATGTATAGCTAGCTGTTTGGATTGGGAATAGGCATCTTTAGCTAGCTGTTTGGATTGGGAATAGGCATCTATATCAAGCTGTTTGGATTGGGAATAGGCATCTATAGCTAGCTGTTTGGATTGGGAATATGAAGCTATAGCTAGCTGTTTGGATTGGGAATAGGCATCTGTAGCTAGCTGTTTGGATTGGGAATAGGAAGCTATAGCTAACTGTTTGGATTGGGAATAGGCATCTATAGCTAGCTGTTTGGATTGGGAATAGGAAGCTATAGCTCACTGTTTGGATTGGGAATAGGCATCTATAGCTAGTTGTTTGGATTGGGAATAGGCAGCTTTAGCTAGCTGTTTGGATTGGGAATAGGCATCTTTAGCTAGCTGTTAGGATTGGGAATAGGCAACTATAGCTAGCTCTTTGATTGGCAAAGGACATCTATAGGTAGCTGTTTGGATTGGGAATAGGCATCTATAGCTAGCTGTTTGGATTGGGAATAGGCATCTTTAGCTAGCTGTTTGATTGGGAATAGGCATATATAGCTAGCTGTTTGGATTAGGAATAGAAAGCTATAGCTAGCTGTTTGGATTGGGAATAGGAAGCTATAGCTAGCTGTTTGGATTAGGAATAGAAAGCTATAGCTAGCTGTTTGGATTGGGAATATGCATCTGTAGCTAGCTGTTTGGGTTGGGAATAGGCATCTGTAGCTAGCTGTTTGGATTGGGAATAGGAAGCTATAGCTAACTGTTTGGATTGGGAATAGGCATCTATAGCTAGCTGTTTGGATTGGGAATAGGAAGCTATAGCTCACTGTTTGGATTGGGAATAGGCATCTATAGCTAGTTGTTTGGATTGGGAATAGGCAGCTTTAGCTAGCTGTTTGGATTGGGAATAGGCATCTTTAGCTAGCTGTTAGGATTGGGAATAGGCAACTATAGCTAGCTCTTTGATTGGCAAAGGACATCTATAGGTAGCTGTTTGGATTGGGAATAGGCATCTATAGCTAGCTGTTTGGATTGGGAATAGGCATCTTTAGCTAGCTGTTTGATTGGGAATAGGCATATATAGCTAGCTGTTTGGATTAGGAATAGAAAGCTATAGCTAGCTGTTTGGATTGGGAATAGGAAGCTATAGCTAGCTGTTTGGATTAGGAATAGAAAGCTATAGCTAGCTGTTTGGATTGGGAATATGCATCTGTAGCTAGCTGTTTGGGTTGGGAATAGGCATCTTTAGCTAGCTCTTTGATTGGGAATAGTAAGCTATAGCTAGCTGTTTGGATTGGGAATAGGCATCTATAGCTAGCTGTTTGGATTGGGAATAGGCATCTTTAGCTAGCTGTTTGATTGGGAATAGGCATCTATACCTAGCTGTTTGGATTAGGAATAGAAAGCTATAGCTAGCTGTTTTGATTGGGAATAGGAAGCTATAGCTAGCTGTTTGGATTAGGAATAGAAAGCTATAGCTAGCTGTTTGGATTGGGAATAGGAAGCTAGAGCTAGCTGTTTGGATTGGGAATAGGCAGCTATAGCTAGCTGTTTGGATTGGGAATAGGCATCTTTAGCTAGCTGTTTGGATTGGGAATAGGCAACTATAGCTAGCTGTTTGGACTGGGAATAGGCATCTTTAGCTAGCTGTTTGGATTAGGAATAGAAAGCTATAGCTAGCTGTTTGGATTGGGAATAGGAAGCTATAGCTAGCTGTTTGGTTTGGGAATAGGAAGCTATAGCTAGCTGTTTGGATTGGGAATAGGCATCTGTAGCTAGTTGTTTGGATTGGGAATAGAAAGCTATAGCTAGCTGTTTGGATTGGGAATAGGAAGCTATAGCTAGCTGTTTGGATTGGGAATAGGCATCTGTAGCTAGTTGTTTGGATTGGGAATAGAAAGCTATAGCTAGCTGTTTGGATTGGGAATAGGAAGCTATAGCTAGCTGTTTGGATTGGGAATAGGAAGCTATAGCTAGCTTTTTGGATTGGGAATAGGCATCTGTAGCTAGCTGTTTGGATTGGGAATAGGCATCTTTGGCTAGCTGTTTGGATTGGGAATAGGCATCTATAGCTAGCTGTTTGGATTGGGAATAGGCATTTATAGATAGCTGTTTGGATTGGGAATAGGCATGTTTAGCTAGCTGTTTGGATTGGGAATAGGCCTCTTTAGCTAGCTGTTTGATTGGGAATAGGCAGCTTTAGCTAGCTGTTTGGATTGAGAATAGGCATCTATAGCTAGCTGTTTGGATTGGGAATAGGCATGTTTAGCTAGCTGTTTGGATTGGGAATAGGCATCTTTAGCTAGCTGTTTGATTGGGAATAGGCAGCTTTAGCTAGCTGTTTGGATTGGGAATAGGCATCTTTAGCTAGCTGTTTGGATTGGGAATAGGAAGCTAGAGCTAGCTGTTTGGATTGGGAATAGGATGCTAGAGCTAGCTGTTTGGATTGGGAATAGGCATCTTTAGCTAGCTGTTTGGATTGGGAATAGGCATCTATAGCTAGCTGTTTGATTGGGAATAGGCATCTATAGCTAGCTGTTTGGATTGGGAATAGGCATCTTTAGCTAGCTGTTTGGATTGGGAATAGGAAGCTATAGCTAGCTGTTTGGATTGGGAATAGGCATCTTTAGCTAGCTGTTTGGATTGGGAATAGGCATCTATAGCTAGCTGTTTGATTGGGAATAGGCATCTATAGCTAGCTGTTTGGATTGGGAATAGGCATGTATAGCTAGCTGTTTGGATTGGGAATAGGCATCTTTAGCTAGCTGTTTGGATTGGGAATAGGCATCTATATCAAGCTGTTTGGATTGGGAATAGGCATCTATAGCTAGCTGTTTGGATTGGGAATATGAAGCTATAGCTAGCTGTTTGGATTGGGAATAGGCATCTGTAGCTAGCTGTTTGGATTGGGAATAGGAAGCTATAGCTAACTGTTTGGATTGGGAATAGGCATCTATAGCTAGCTGTTTGGATTGGGAATAGGAAGCTATAGCTCACTGTTTGGATTGGGAATAGGCATCTATAGCTAGTTGTTTGGATTGGGAATAGGCAGCTTTAGCTAGCTGTTTGGATTGGGAATAGGCATCTTTAGCTAGCTGTTAGGATTGGGAATAGGCAACTATAGCTAGCTCTTTGATTGGCAAAGGACATCTATAGGTAGCTGTTTGGATTGGGAATAGGCATCTATAGCTAGCTGTTTGGATTGGGAATAGGCATCTTTAGCTAGCTGTTTGATTGGGAATAGGCATATATAGCTAGCTGTTTGGATTAGGAATAGAAAGCTATAGCTAGCTGTTTGGATTGGGAATAGGAAGCTATAGCTAGCTGTTTGGATTAGGAATAGAAAGCTATAGCTAGCTGTTTGGATTGGGAATATGCATCTGTAGCTAGCTGTTTGGGTTGGGAATAGGCATCTGTAGCTAGCTGTTTGGATTGGGAATAGGAAGCTATAGCTAACTGTTTGGATTGGGAATAGGCATCTATAGCTAGCTGTTTGGATTGGGAATAGGAAGCTATAGCTCACTGTTTGGATTGGGAATAGGCATCTATAGCTAGTTGTTTGGATTGGGAATAGGCAGCTTTAGCTAGCTGTTTGGATTGGGAATAGGCATCTTTAGCTAGCTGTTAGGATTGGGAATAGGCAACTATAGCTAGCTCTTTGATTGGCAAAGGACATCTATAGGTAGCTGTTTGGATTGGGAATAGGCATCTATAGCTAGCTGTTTGGATTGGGAATAGGCATCTTTAGCTAGCTGTTTGATTGGGAATAGGCATATATAGCTAGCTGTTTGGATTAGGAATAGAAAGCTATAGCTAGCTGTTTGGATTGGGAATAGGAAGCTATAGCTAGCTGTTTGGATTAGGAATAGAAAGCTATAGCTAGCTGTTTGGATTGGGAATATGCATCTGTAGCTAGCTGTTTGGGTTGGGAATAGGCATCTTTAGCTAGCTCTTTGATTGGGAATAGTAAGCTATAGCTAGCTGTTTGGATTGGGAATAGGCATCTATAGCTAGCTGTTTGGATTGGGAATAGGCATCTTTAGCTAGCTGTTTGATTGGGAATAGGCATCTATACCTAGCTGTTTGGATTAGGAATAGAAAGCTATAGCTAGCTGTTTTGATTGGGAATAGGAAGCTATAGCTAGCTGTTTGGATTAGGAATAGAAAGCTATAGCTAGCTGTTTGGATTGGGAATAGGAAGCTAGAGCTAGCTGTTTGGATTGGGAATAGGCAGCTATAGCTAGCTGTTTGGATTGGGAATAGGCATCTTTAGCTAGCTGTTTGGATTGGGAATAGGCAACTATAGCTAGCTGTTTGGACTGGGAATAGGCATCTTTAGCTAGCTGTTTGGATTAGGAATAGAAAGCTATAGCTAGCTGTTTGGATTGGGAATAGGAAGCTATAGCTAGCTGTTTGGTTTGGGAATAGGAAGCTATAGCTAGCTGTTTGGATTGGGAATAGGCATCTGTAGCTAGTTGTTTGGATTGGGAATAGAAAGCTATAGCTAGCTGTTTGGATTGGGAATAGGAAGCTATAGCTAGCTGTTTGGATTGGGAATAGGCATCTGTAGCTAGTTGTTTGGATTGGGAATAGAAAGCTATAGCTAGCTGTTTGGATTGGGAATAGGAAGCTATAGCTAGCTGTTTGGATTGGGAATAGGAAGCTATAGCTAGCTTTTTGGATTGGGAATAGGCATCTGTAGCTAGCTGTTTGGATTGGGAATAGGCATCTTTGGCTAGCTGTTTGGATTGGGAATAGGCATCTATAGCTAGCTGTTTGGATTGGGAATAGGCATTTATAGATAGCTGTTTGGATTGGGAATAGGCATGTTTAGCTAGCTGTTTGGATTGGGAATAGGCCTCTTTAGCTAGCTGTTTGATTGGGAATAGGCAGCTTTAGCTAGCTGTTTGGATTGGGAATAGGCATCTTTAGCTAGCTGTTTGGATTGGGAATAGGAAGCTAGAGCTAGCTGTTTGGATTGGGAATAGAAAGATATAGCTAGCTGTTTGGATTGGGAATAGGCATCTGTAGCTAGCTGTTTGGATTGGGAATAGAAAGCTATAGCTAGCTGTTTGGATTGGGAATAGGAAGCTATAGCTAGCTGTTTGGATTGGGAATAGGAAGCTATAGCTAGCTGTTTGGATTGGGAATAGGCATCTGTAGCTAGCTGTTTGGACTGGGAATAGGCATCTTTAGCTAGCTGTTTGGATTGGGAATAGGCATCTATAGCTAGCTGTTTGGATTGGGAATAGGCATTTATAGCTAGCTGTTTGGATTTGGAATAGTCATCTTTAGCTAGCTGTTTGGATTGGGAATAGGAAGCTATAGCTAGCTGTTTGGATTGGGAATAGGAAGCTATAGCTAGCTGTTTGGATTGGGAATAGGCATCTGTAGCTAGCTGTTTGGATTGGGAATAGGCATCTGTAGCTAGCTGTTTGGATTGGGAATAGGCATCTATAGCTAGCTGTTTGGATTAGGAATAGAAAGCTATAGCTAGCTGTTTGGATTGGGAATAGGAAGCTATAGCTAGCTGTTTGGTTCGGGAATAGGAAGCTATAGCTAGCTGTTTGGATTGGGAATAGGCATCTGTAGCTAGTTGTTTGGATTGGGAATAGAAAGCTATAGCTAGCTGTTTGGATGGGAATAGGAAGCTATAGCTAGCTGTTTGGATTGGGAATAGGCATCTTTAGCTAGCTGTTTGGATTAGGAATAGAAAGCTATAGCTAGCTGTTTGGATTGGGAATAGGAAGCTATAGCTAGCTGTTTGGTTCGGGAATAGGAAGCTATAGCTAGCTGTTTGGATTGGGAATAGGCATCTGTAGCTAGTTGTTTGGATTGGGAATAGGCATCTTTGGCTAGCTGTTTGGATTGGGAATAGGCATCTATAGCTAGCTGTTTGGATTGGGAATAGGCATTTATAGCTAGCTGTTTGGATTGGGAATAGTCATCTTCAGCTAGCTGTTTGGATTGGGAATAGGAAGCTATGGCTAGCTATTTGGATTGAGAATAGGCATCTATAGCTAGCTGTTTGGATTGGGAATAGGCATGTTTAGCTAGCTGTTTGGATTGGGAATAGGCCTCTTTAGCTAGCTGTTTGATTGGGAATAGGCAGCTTTAGCTAGCTGTTTGGATTGGGAATAGGCATCTTTAGCTAGCTGTTTGGATTGGGAATAGGAAGCTAGAGCTAGCTGTTTGGATTGGGAATAGAAAGATATAGCTAGCTGTTTGGATTGGGAATAGGCATCTGTAGCTAGCTGTTTGGATTGGGAATAGAAAGCTATAGCTAGCTGTTTGGATTTGGAATAGGAAGCTATAGCTAGCTGTTTGGATTGGGAATAGGCATCTTTAGCTAGCTGTTTGATTGGGAATAGGCATCTTTAGCTAGCTGTTTGGATTGGGAATAGGCATATATAGCTAGCTGTTTGATTGGGAATAGGCATCTATAGCTAGCTTTTTGGATTGGGAATAGGCATCTATAGCTAGCTGTTTGGATTGGGAATAGGCATCTTTAGCTAGCTGTTTGGATTGGGAATAGGAAGCTATAGCTAGCTGTTTGGATTAGGAACAGGCAACTATAGCTAGCTGTTTGGATTAGGAACAGGCAACTATAGCTAGCTGTTTGGATTGGGAATAGGAAGCTATAGCTAGCTGTTTGGATTGGGAATAGGAAGCTATAGCTAGCTGTTTGGATTGGGAATAGGCATCTGTAGCTAGCTGTTTGGATTGGGAATAGGCATCTGTAGCTAGCTGTTTGGATTGGGAATAGGCATCTTTAGCTAGCTGTTTGGATTGGGAATAGGAAGCTATAGCTAGCTCTTTGCATTGGGAATAGGCATCTTTAGCTAGCTGTTTGGATTAGGAATAGAAAGCTATAGCTAGCTGTTTGGTTCGGGAATAGGAAGCTATAGCTAGCTGTTTGTATTGGGAATAGGCATCTGTAGCTAGTTGTTTGGATTGGGAATAGAAAGCTATAGCTAGCTGTTTGGATGGGAATAGGAAGCTATAGCTAGCTGTTTGGATTGGGAATAGGCATCTTTAGCTAGCTGTTTGGATTAGGAATAGAAAGCTATAGCTAGCTGTTTGGATTGGGAATAGGAAGCTATAGCTAGCTGTTTGGTTCGGGAATAGGAAGCTATAGCTAGCTGTTTGGATTGGGAATAGGCATCTGTAGCTAGTTGTTTGGATTGGGAATAGGCATCTTTGGCTAGCTGTTTGGATTGGGAATAGGCATCTATAGCTAGCTGTTTGGATTGGGAATAGGCATTTATAGCTAGCTGTTTGGATTGGGAATAGTCATCTTTAGCTAGCTGTTTGGATTGGGAATAGGAAGCTATGGCTAGCTATTTGGATTGAGAATAGGCATCTATAGCTAGCTGTTTGGATTGGGAATAGGCATGTTTAGCTAGCTGTTTGGATTGGGAATAGGCCTCTTTAGCTAGCTGTTTGATTGGGAATAGGCAGCTTTAGCTAGCTGTTTGGATTGGGAATAGGCATCTTTAGCTAGCTGTTTGGATTGGGAAAAGGAAGCTAGAGCTAGCTGTTTGGATTGGGAATAGAAAGATATAGCTAGCTGTTTGGATTGGGAATAGGCATCTGTAGCTAGCTGTTTGGATTGGGAATAGAAAGCTATAGCTAGCTGTTTGGATTGGGAATAGGAAGCTATAGCTAGCTGTTTGGATTGGGAATAGGCATCTGTAGCTAGCTGTTTGTATTGGGAATAGGCATCTTTAGCTAGCTGTTTGGATTGGGAATAGGCATATATAGCTAGCTGTTTGATTGGGAATAGGCATCTATAGCTAGCTTTTTGGATTGGGAATAGGCATCTATAGCTAGCTGTTTGGATTGGGAATAGGCATCTTTAGCTAGCTGTTTGGATTGGGAATAGGAAGCTATAGCTTGCTGTTTGGATTAGGAACAGGCAACTATAGCTAGCTGTTTGGATTAGGAACAGGCAACTATAGCTAGCTGTTTGGATTGGGAATAGGAAGCTATAGCTAGCTGTTTGGATTGGGAATAGGCATCTTTAGCTAGCTGTTTGGATTGGGAATAGAAAGCTATAGCTAGCTGTTTGGATTGGGAATAGGAAGCTATAGCTAGCTGTTTGGTTCGGGAATAGGAAGCTATAGCTAGCTGTTTGGATTGGGAATAGGCATCTGTAGCTAGTTGTTTGGATTGGGAATAGAAAGCTATAGCTAGCTGTTTGGATTGGGAATAGGAAGCTATAGCTAGCTGTTTGGATTGGGAATAGGAAGCTATAGCTAGCTGTTTGGATTGGGAATAGGCATCTGTAGCTAGCTGTTTGGACTGGGAATAGGCATCTTTAGCTAGCTGTTTGGATTGGGAATAGGCATCTATAGCTAGCTGTTTGGATTGGGAATAGGCATTTATAGCTAGCTGTTTGGATTTGGAATAGTCATCTTTAGCTAGCTGTTTGGATTGGGAATAGGAAGCTATAGCTAGCTGTTTGGATTGGGAATAGGAAGCTATAGCTAGCTGTTTGGATTGGGAATAGGCATCTGTAGCTAGCTGTTTGGATTGGGAATAGGCATCTGTAGCTAGCTGTTTGGATTGGGAATAGGCATCTTTAGCTAGCTGTTTGGATTGGGAATAGGAAGCTTTAGCTAGCTATTTGCATTGGGAATAGGCAACTATAGCTAGCTGTTTGGATTGGGAATAGGCATCTTTAGCTAGCTGTTTGGATTAGGAATAGAAAGCTATAGCTAGCTGTTTGGATTGGGAATAGGAAACTATAGCTAGCTGTTTGGTTCGGGAATAGGAAGCTATAGCTAGCTGTTTGGATTGGGAATAGGCATCTGTAGCTAGTTGTTTGGATTGGGAATAGAAAGCTATAGCTAGCTGTTTGTATGGGAATAGGAAGCTATAGTTAGCTGTTTGGATTGGGAATAGGAAGCTATAGCTAGCTGTTTGGATTGGGAATAGGCATTTATAGCTAGCTGTTTGGATTGGGAAAAGTCATCTTTAGCTAGCTGTTTGGATTGGGAATAGGAAGCTATAGCTAGCTATTTGGATTGAGAATAGGCATCTATAGCTAGCTGTTTGGATTGGGAATATGCATGTTTAGCTAGCTGATTGGATTGGGAATAGGCATCTTTAGCTAGCTGTTTGATTGGGAATAGGCAGCTTTAGCTAGCTGTTTGGATTGGGAATAGGCATCTTTAGCTAGCTGTTTGGATTGGGAATAGGAAGCTAGAGCTAGCTGTTTGGATTGGGAATAGGAAGCTAGAGCTAGCTGTTTGGATTGGGAATAGGCATCTTTAGCTAGCTGTTTGGATTGGGAATAGGCATCTATAGCTAGCTGTTTGGATTAGGAACAGGCAACTATAGCTAGCTGTTTGGATTGGGAATAGGAAGCTATAGCTAGCTGTTTGGATTGGGAATAGGCATCTTTAGCTAGCTGTTTGGATTGGGAATAGGAAGCTATAGCTAGCTATTTGGATTGGGAATAGGCAACTATAGCTAGTTGTTTGGATTGGGAATAGGCATCTTTAGCTAGCTGTTTGGATTAGGAATAGAAAGCTATAGCTAGCTGTTTGGATTGGGAATAGGAAGCTATAGCTAGCTGTTTGGTTCGGGAATAGGAAGCTATAGCTAGCTGTTTGGATTGGGAATAGGCATCTGTAGCTAGTTGTTTGGATTGGGAATAGAAAGCTCTAGCTAGCTGTTTGGATTGGGAATAGGAAGCTATAGCTAGCTGTTTGGATTGGGAATAGGAAGCTATAGCTAGCTGTTTGGATTGGGAATAGGCATCTGTAGCTAGCTGTTTGGATTGGGAATAGGCATCTTTAGCTAGCTGTTTGGATTGGGATTAGGCATCTATAGCTAGCTGTTTGGATTGGGAATAGGCATTTATAGCTAGCTGTTTGGATTGGGAATAGTCCTCTTTAGCTAGCTGTTTGGATTGGGAATTGGAAGCTATAGCTAGCTATTTGGATTGAGAATAGGCATCTATAGCTAGCTGTTTGGATTGGGAATAGGCATGTTTAGCTAGCTGTTTGGATTGGGAATAGGCATCTTTAGCTAGCTGTTTGATTGGGAATAGGCAGCTTTAGCTAGCTGTTTGGATTGGGAATAGGCATCTATAGCTAGCTGTTTGGATTGGGAATAGGAAGCTAGAGCTAGCTGTTTGGATTGGGAATAGGAAGCTAGAGCTAGTTGTTTGGATTGGGAATAGGCATCTTTAGCTAGCTGTTTGGATTGGGAATAGGCATCTATAGCTAGCTGTTTGGATTGGGAATAGGCGTCTATAGCTAGCTGTTTGGATTGGGAATATGAAGCTATAGCTAGCTGTTTGGATTGGGAATAGGCATCTGTAGCTAGCTGTTTGGATTGGGAATAGGAAGCTATAGCTAGCTGTTTGGATTGGGAATAGGCATCTATAGCTAGCTGTTTGGATTGGGAATAGGAAGCTATAGCTAGCTGTTTGGATTGGGAATAGGCATCTTTAGCTAGCTGTTTGGATTGGGAATAGGAAGCTATAGCTAGCTGTTTGGATTGGGAATAGGAAGCTATAGCTCGCTGTTTGGATTGGGAATAGGCATCTATAGCTAGCTGTTTGGATCGGGAATAGGCATCTTTAGCTAGCTGTTTGATTGGGAATAGGCATCTGTAGCTAGTTGTTTGGATTGGGAATAGAAAGCTATAGCTAGCTGTTTGGATGGGAATAGGAAGCTATAGCTAGCTGTTTGGATTGGGAATAGGCATCTTTAGCTAGCTGTTTGGATTAGGAATAGAAAGCTATAGCTAGCTGTTTGGATTGGGAATAGGAAGCTATAGCTAGCTGTTTGGTTCGGGAATAGGAAGCTATAGCTAGCTGTTTGGATTGGGAATAGGCATCTGTAGCTAGTTGTTTGGATTGGGAATAGGCATCTTTGGCTAGCTGTTTGGATTGGGAATAGGCATCTATAGCTAGCTGTTTGGATTGGGAATAGGCATTTATAGCTAGCTGTTTGGATTGGGAATAGTCATCTTTAGCTAGCTGTTTGGATTGGGAATAGGAAGCTATGGCTAGCTATTTGGATTGAGAATAGGCATCTATAGCTAGCTGTTTGGATTGGGAATAGGAATGTTTAGCTAGCTGTTTGGATTGGGAATAGGCCTCTTTAGCTAGCTGTTTGGATTGGGAATAGGAAGCTAGAGCTAGCTGTTTGGATTGGGAATAGAAAGATATAGCTAGCTGTTTGGATTGGGAATAGGCATCTGTAGCTAGCTGTTTGGATTGGGAATAGAAAGCTATAGCTAGCTGTTTGGATTGGGAATAGGAAGCTATAGCTAGCTGTTTGGATTGGGAATAGGCATCTGTAGCTAGCTGTTTGTATTGGGAATAGGCATCTTTAGCTAGCTGTTTGGATTGGGAATAGGCATATATAGCTAGCTGTTTGATTGGGAATAGGCATCTATAGCTAGCTTTTTGGATTGGGAATAGGCATCTATAGCTAGCTGTTTGGATTGGGAATAGGCATCTTTAGCTAGCTGTTTGGATTGGGAATAGGAAGCTATAGCTAGCTGTTTGGATTAGGAACAGGCAACTATAGCTAGCTGTTTGGATTAGGAACAGGCAACTATAGCTAGCTGTTTGGATTGGGAATAGGAAGCTATAGCTAGCTGTTTGGATTGGGAATAGGCATCTTTAGCTAGCTGTTTGGATTGGGAATAGAAAGCTATAGCTAGCTGTTTGGATTGGGAATAGGAAGCTATAGCTAGCTGTTTGGTTCGGGAATAGGAAGCTATAGCTAGCTGTTTGGATTGGGAATAGGCATCTGTAGCTAGTTGTTTGGATTGGGAATAGAAAGCTATAGCTAGCTGTTTGGATTGGGAATAGGAAGCTATAGCTAGCTGTTTGGATTGGGAATAGGAAGCTATAGCTAGCTGTTTGGATTGGGAATAGGCATCTGTAGCTAGCTGTTTGGACTGGGAATAGGCATCTTTAGCTAGCTGTTTGGATTGGGAATAGGCATCTATAGCTAGCTGTTTGGATTGGGAATAGGCATTTATAGCTAGCTGTTTGGATTTGGAATAGTCATCTTTAGCTAGCTGTTTGGATTGGGAATAGGAAGCTATAGCTAGCTGTTTGGATTGGGAATAGGAAGCTATAGCTAGCTGTTTGGATTGGGAATAGGCATCTGTAGCTAGCTGTTTGGATTGGGAATAGGCATCTGTAGCTAGCTGTTTGGATTGGGAATAGGCATCTTTAGCTAGCTGTTTGGATTGGGAATAGGAAGCTATAGCTAGCTATTTGCATTGGGAATAGGCAACTATAGCTAGCTGTTTGGATTGGGAATAGGCATCTTTAGCTAGCTGTTTGGATTAGGAATAGAAAGCTATAGCTAGCTGTTTGGATTGGGAATAGGAAGCTATAGCTAGCTGTTTGGTTCGGGAATAGGAAGCTATAGCTAGCTGTTTGGATTGGGAATAGGCATCTGTAGCTAGTTGTTTGGATTGGGAATAGAAAGCTATAGCTAGCTGTTTGGATGGGAATAGGAAGCTATAGTTAGCTGTTTGGATTGGGAATAGGAAGCTATAGCTAGCTGTTTGGATTGGGAATAGAAATCTGTAGCTAGCTGTTTGGATTGGGAATAGGCATCTTTAGCTAGCTGTTTGGATTGGAAATAGGCATCTATAGCTAGCTGTTTGGATTGGGAATAGGCATTTATAGCTAGCTGTTTGGATTGGGAATAGTCATCTTTAGCTAGCTGTTTGGATTGGGAATAGGAAGCTATAGCTAGCTATTTGGATTGAGAATAGGCATCTATAGCTAGCTGTTTGGATTGGGAATATGCATGTTTAGCTAGCTGATTGGATTGGGAATAGGCATCTTTAGCTAGCTGTTTGATTGGGAATAGGCAGCTTTAGCTAGCTGTTTGGATTGGGAATAGGCATCTTTAGCTAGCTGTTTGGATTGGGAATAGGAAGCTAGAGCTAGCTGTTTGGATTGGGAATAGGAAGCTAGAGCTAGCTGTTTGGATTGGGAATAGGCATCTTTAGCTAGCTGTTTGGATTGGGAATAGGCATCTATAGCTAGCTGTTTGGATTAGGAACAGGCAACTATAGCTAGCTGTTTGGATTGGGAATAGGCATCTTTAGCTAGCTGTTTGGATTGGGAATAGGAAGCTATAGCTAGCTATTTGGATTGGGAATAGGCAACTATAGCTAGTTGTTTGGATTGGGAATAGGCATCTTTAGCTAGCTGTTTGGATTAGGAATAGAAAGCTATAGCTAGCTGTTTGGATTGGGAATAGGCATCTATAGCTAGCTGTTTGGATTGGGAATAGGAAGCTATAGCTAGCTGTTTGGATTGGGAATAGGCATCTTTAGCTAGCTGTTTGGATTGGGAATAGGAAGCTATAGCTAGCTGTTTGGATTGGGAATAGGAAGCTATAGCTCGCTGTTTGGATTGGGAATAGGCATCTATAGCTAGCTGTTTGGATCGGGAATAGGCATCTTTAGCTAGCTGTTTGATTGGGAATAGGCATCTGTAGCTAGTTGTTTGGATTGGGAATAGAAAGCTATAGCTAGCTGTTTGGATGGGAATAGGAAGCTATAGCTAGCTGTTTGGATTGGGAATAGGCATCTTTAGCTAGCTGTTTGGATTAGGAATAGAAAGCTATAGCTAGCTGTTTGGATTGGGAATAGGAAGCTATAGCTAGCTGTTTGGTTCGGGAATAGGAAGCTATAGCTAGCTGTTTGGATTGGGAATAGGCATCTGTAGCTAGTTGTTTGGATTGGGAATAGGCATCTTTGGCTAGCTGTTTGGATTGGGAATAGGCATCTATAGCTAGCTGTTTGGATTGGGAATAGGCATTTATAGCTAGCTGTTTGGATTGGGAATAGTCATCTTTAGCTAGCTGTTTGGATTGGGAATAGGAAGCTATGGCTAGCTATTTGGATTGAGAATAGGCATCTATAGCTAGCTGTTTGGATTGGGAATAGGAATGTTTAGCTAGCTGTTTGGATTGGGAATAGGCCTCTTTAGCTAGCTGTTTGGATTGGGAATAGGAAGCTAGAGCTAGCTGTTTGGATTGGGAATAGAAAGATATAGCTAGCTGTTTGGATTGGGAATAGGCATCTGTAGCTAGCTGTTTGGATTGGGAATAGAAAGCTATAGCTAGCTGTTTGGATTGGGAATAGGAAGCTATAGCTAGCTGTTTGGATTGGGAATAGGCATCTGTAGCTAGCTGTTTGTATTGGGAATAGGCATCTTTAGCTAGCTGTTTGGATTGGGAATAGGCATATATAGCTAGCTGTTTGATTGGGAATAGGCATCTATAGCTAGCTTTTTGGATTGGGAATAGGCATCTATAGCTAGCTGTTTGGATTGGGAATAGGCATCTTTAGCTAGCTGTTTGGATTGGGAATAGGAAGCTATAGCTAGCTGTTTGGATTAGGAACAGGCAACTATAGCTAGCTGTTTGGATTAGGAACAGGCAACTATAGCTAGCTGTTTGGATTGGGAATAGGAAGCTATAGCTAGCTGTTTGGATTGGGAATAGGCATCTTTAGCTAGCTGTTTGGATTGGGAATAGAAAGCTATAGCTAGCTGTTTGGATTGGGAATAGGAAGCTATAGCTAGCTGTTTGGTTCGGGAATAGGAAGCTATAGCTAGCTGTTTGGATTGGGAATAGGCATCTGTAGCTAGTTGTTTGGATTGGGAATAGAAAGCTATAGCTAGCTGTTTGGATTGGGAATAGGAAGCTATAGCTAGCTGTTTGGATTGGGAATAGGAAGCTATAGCTAGCTGTTTGGATTGGGAATAGGCATCTGTAGCTAGCTGTTTGGACTGGGAATAGGCATCTTTAGCTAGCTGTTTGGATTGGGAATAGGCATCTATAGCTAGCTGTTTGGATTGGGAATAGGCATTTATAGCTAGCTGTTTGGATTTGGAATAGTCATCTTTAGCTAGCTGTTTGGATTGGGAATAGGAAGCTATAGCTAGCTGTTTGGATTGGGAATAGGAAGCTATAGCTAGCTGTTTGGATTGGGAATAGGCATCTGTAGCTAGCTGTTTGGATTGGGAATAGGCATCTGTAGCTAGCTGTTTGGATTGGGAATAGGCATCTTTAGCTAGCTGTTTGGATTGGGAATAGGAAGCTATAGCTAGCTATTTGCATTGGGAATAGGCAACTATAGCTAGCTGTTTGGATTGGGAATAGGCATCTTTAGCTAGCTGTTTGGATTAGGAATAGAAAGCTATAGCTAGCTGTTTGGATTGGGAATAGGAAGCTATAGCTAGCTGTTTGGTTCGGGAATAGGAAGCTATAGCTAGCTGTTTGGATTGGGAATAGGCATCTGTAGCTAGTTGTTTGGATTGGGAATAGAAAGCTATAGCTAGCTGTTTGGATGGGAATAGGAAGCTATAGTTAGCTGTTTGGATTGGGAATAGGAAGCTATAGCTAGCTGTTTGGATTGGGAATAGAAATCTGTAGCTAGCTGTTTGGATTGGGAATAGGCATCTTTAGCTAGCTGTTTGGATTGGAAATGGGCATCTATAGCTAGCTGTTTGGATTGGGAATAGGCATTTATAGCTAGCTGTTTGGATTGGGAATAGTCATCTTTAGCTAGCTGTTTGGATTGGGAATAGGAAGCTATAGCTAGCTATTTGGATTGAGAATAGGCATCTATAGCTAGCTGTTTGGATTGGGAATATGCATGTTTAGCTAGCTGATTGGATTGGGAATAGGCATCTTTAGCTAGCTGTTTGATTGGGAATAGGCAGCTTTAGCTAGCTGTTTGGATTGGGAATAGGCATCTTTAGCTAGCTGTTTGGATTGGGAATAGGAAGCTAGAGCTAGCTGTTTGGATTGGGAATAGGAAGCTAGAGCTAGCTGTTTGGATTGGGAATAGGCATCTTTAGCTAGCTGTTTGGATTGGGAATAGGCATCTATAGCTAGCTGTTTGGATTAGGAACAGGCAACTATAGCTAGCTGTTTGGATTGGGAATAGGCATCTTTAGCTAGCTGTTTGGATTGGGAATAGGAAGCTATAGCTAGCTATTTGGATTGGGAATAGGCAACTATAGCTAGTTGTTTGGATTGGGAATAGGCATCTTTAGCTAGCTGTTTGGATTAGGAATAGAAAGCTATAGCTAGCTGTTTGGATTGGGAATAGGAAGCTATAGCTAGCTGTTTGGTTCGGGAATAGGAAGCTATAGCTAGCTGTTTGGATTGGGAATAGGCATCTGTAGCTAGTTGTTTGGATTGGGAATAGAAAGCTCTAGCTAGCTGTTTGGATTGGGAATAGGAAGCTATAGCTAGCTGTTTGGATTGGGAATAGGAAGCTATAGCTAGCTGTTTGGATTGGGAATAGGCATCTGTAGCTAGCTGTTTGGATTGGGAATAGGCATCTTTAGCTAGCTGTTTGGATTGGGATTAGGCATCTATAGCTAGCTGTTTGGATTGGGAATAGGCATTTATAGCTAGCTGTTTGGATTGGGAATAGTCCTCTTTAGCTAGCTGTTTGGATTGGGAATTGGAAGCTATAGCTAGCTATTTGGATTGAGAATAGGCATCTATAGCTAGCTGTTTGGATTGGGAATAGGCATGTTTAGCTAGCTGTTTGGATTGGGAATAGGCATCTGTAGCTAGCTGTTTGATTGGGAATAGGCAGCTTTAGCTAGCTGTTTGGATTGGGAATAGGCATCTATAGCTAGCTGTTTGGATTGGGAATAGGAAGCTAGAGCTAGCTGTTTGGATTGGGAATAGGAAGCTAGAGCTAGTTGTTTGGATTGGGAATAGGCATCTTTAGCTAGCTGTTTGGATTGGGAATAGGCATCTATAGCTAGCTGTTTGATTGGGAATAGGCATCTATAGCTAGCTGTTTGGATTGGGAATAGGCGTCTATAGCTAGCTGTTTGGATTGGGAATATGAAGCTATAGCTAGCTGTTTGGATTGGGAATAGGCATCTGTAGCTAGCTGTTTGGATTGGGAATAGGAAGCTATAGCTAGCTGTTTGGATTGGGAATAGGCATCTATAGCTAGCTGTTTGGATTGGGAATAGGAAGCTATAGCTAGCTGTTTGGATTGGGAATAGGCATCTTTAGCTAGCTGTTTGGATTGGGAATAGGAAGCTATAGCTAGCTGTTTGGATTGGGAATAGGAAGCTATAGCTCGCTGTTTGGATTGGGAATAGGCATCTATAGCTAGCTGTTTGGATTGGGAATAAGCAGTTATAGCTAGCTGTTTGGATTGGGAATAGGCATCTTTAGCTAGCTGTTTGGATTGGGAATAGGCAACTATAGCTAGCTCTTTGATTGGCAAAAGGCATCTATAGCTAGCTGTTTGGATTGGGAATAGGCATCTTTAGCTAGCTCTTTGATTGGGAATAGGAAGCTATAGCTAGCTGTTTGGATTGGGAATAGGCATCTATAGCTAGCTGTTTGGATTGGGAATAGGCATCTTTAGCTAGCTGTTTGATTGGGAATAGGCATCTATAGCTAGCTGTTTGGATTAGGAATAGAAAGCTATAGCTAGCTGTTTGGATTGGGAATAGGAAGCTATAGCTAGCTGTTTGGATTAGGAATAGAAAGCTATAGCTAGCTGTTTGTATTGGGAATAGTCATCTGTAGCTAGCTGTTTGGATTGGGAATAGGCATCTTTAGCTAGCTGTTTGGATTGGGAATAGGAAGCTATAGCTAGCCGTTTGGATTGGGAATATGCAGCTATAGCTAGCTGTTTGGATTTGGAATAGGCATATTTAGCTTGCTGTTTGGATTAGGAATAGAAAGCTATAGCTAGCTGTTTGGATTGGGAAAAGGAAGCTATAGCTAGCTGTTTGGATTGGGAATAGAAAGATATAGCTAGCTGTTTGGATTGGGAATAGGCATCTGTAGCTAGCTGTTTGGATTGGGAATAGAAAGCTATAGCTAGCTGTTTGGATTGGGAATAGGCATCTGTAGCTAGTTGTTTGGATTGGGAATAGAAAGCTATAGCTAGCTGTTTGGATTGGGAATAGGAAGCTATAGCTAGCTGTTTGGATTGGGAATAGGAAGCTATAGCTAGCTGTTTGGATTGGGAATAGGCATCTGTAGCTAGCTGTTTGGATTGGGAATAGGCATCTTTAGCTAGCTGTTTGGATTGGGAATAGGCATCTATAGCTAGCTGTTTGGATTGGGAATAGGCATTTATAGCTAGCTGTTTGGATTGGGAATAGTCCTCTTTAGCTAGCTGTTTGGATTGGGAATAGGAAGCTATAGCTAGCTATTTGGATTTAGAATAGGCATCTATAGCTAGCTGTTTGGATTGGGAATAGGCATGTTTAGCTAGCTGTTTGGATTTGGAATAGGCATCTTTAGCTAGCTGTTTGATTGGGAATAGGCAGCTTTAGCTAGCTGTTTGGATTGGGAATAGGCATCTTTAGCTAGCTGTTTGGATTGGGAATAGGAAGCTAGATTTAGCTGTTTGGATTGGGAATAGGAAGCTAGAGCTAGTTGTTTGGATTGGGAATAGGCATCTTTAGCTAGCTGTTTGGATTGGGAATAGGCATCTCTAGCTAGCTGTTTGATTGGGAATAGGCATCTATAGCTAGCTGTTTGGATTGGGAATAGGCATCTATAGCTAGCTGTTTGGATTGGGAATAGGCATCTTTAGCTATCTGTTTGGATTGGGAATAGGAAGCTATAGCTAGCTGTTTGGATTGGGAATAGGAAGCTATAGCTCGCTGTTTGGATTGGGAATAGGCATCTATAGCTAGCTGTTTGGATTGGGAATAGGCAGCTATAGCTAGCTGTTTGGATTGGGAATAGGCATCTTTAGCTAGCTGTTTGGATTGGGAATAGGCAACTATAGCTAGCTCTTTGATTGGCAAAAGGCATCTATAGCTAGCTGTTTGGATTGGGAATAGGCATCTTTAGCTAGCTCTTTGATTGGGAATAGGAAGCTATAGCTAGCTGTTTGGATTGGGAATAGGCATCTATAGCTAGCTGTTTGGATTGGGAATAGGCATCTTTAGCTAGCTGTTTGAATGGGAATAGGCATCTGTAGCTAGCTGTTTGGATTGGGAATAGGCATCTGTAGCTAGCTGTTTGGGTTGGGAATAGGCATCTTTAGCTAGCTCTTTGATTGGGAATAGGAAGCTATAGCTAGCTGTTTGGATTGGGAATAGGCACCTATAGCTAGCTGTTTGGATTGGGAATAGGCATCTTTAGCTAGCTGTTTGATTGGGAATAGGCATCTATAGCTAGCTGTTTGGATTAGGAATAGAAAGCTATAGCTAGCTGTTTGGATTGGGAATAGGAAGCTATAGCTAGCCGTTTGGATTAGGAATAGAAAGCTATAGCTAGCTGTTTGGATTGGGAATAGTCATCTGTAGCTAGCTGTTTGGATTGGGAATAGGAAGCTATAGCTAGCTGTTTGGATTGGGAATAGGCAGCTATAGCTAGCTGTTTGGATTGGGAATAGGCATATTTAGCTTGCTGTTTGGATTAGGAATAGAAAGCTATAGCTAGCTGTTTGGATTGGGAATAGGAAGCTATAGCTAGCTGTTTGGATTGGGAATAGAAAGATATAGCTAGCTGTTTGGATTGGGAATAGGCATCTGTAGCTAGCTGTTTAGATTGGGAATAGAAAGCTATAGCTAGCTGTTTGGATTGGGAATAGGAAGCTATAGCTAGCTGTTTGGATTGGGAATAGCAAGCTAGAGCTAGCTGTTTGGATTGGGAATAGGCATCTTTAGCTAGCTGTTTGGATTGGGAATAGGCATCTATAGCTAGCTGTTTGATTGGGAATAGGCATCTATAGCTAGCTGTTTGGATTGGGAATAGGCATCTATAGCTAGCTGTTTGGATTGGGAATAGGCATCTTTAGCTAGCTGTTTGGATTGGGAATAGGAAGCTATAGCTAGCTGTTTGATTGGGAATAGGCATCTACAGCTAGCTGTTTGGATTGGGAATAGGCATCTATAGCTAGCTGTTTGGATTGGGAATAGGCATCTTTAGCTAGCTGTTTGGATTGGGATTAGGAAGCTATAGCTAGCTGTTTGGGTTGGGAATAGGCATCTATAGCTAGCTGTTTGGATTGGGAATAGGAAGCTATAGCTAGCTGTTTGGATTGGGAATAGGAATCTGTAGCTAGCTGTTTGGATTGGGATAAGGAAGCTATAGCTAGCTGTTTGGATTGGGAATAGGCATCTATAGCTAGCTGTTTGGATTGGGAATAGGAAGCTATAGCTAGCTGTTTGGATTGGGAATAGGCATCTTTAGCTAGCTGTTTGGATTGGGAATAGGAAGCTATAGCTAGCTGTTTGGATTGGGAATAGGAAGCTATAGCTCGCTGTTTGGATTGGGAATAGGCATCTATAGCTAGCTGTTTGGATTGGGAATAGGCAGCTATAGCTAGCTGTTTGGATTGGGAAAAGGCATCTTTAGCTAGCTGTTTGGTTTGGGAATAGGCATCTATAGCTAGCTCTTTGATTGGCAACAGGCATCTATAGCTAGCTGTTTGGATTGGGAATAGGCATCTTTAGCTAGCTCTTTGATTGGGAATAGGAAGCTATAGCTAGCTGTTTGGATTGGGAATAGGCATCTATAGCTAGCTGTTTGGATTGGGAATAGGCATCTTTAGTTGGCTGTTTGATTGGGAATAGGCATCTATAGCTGTCACGTTCCTGACCTGTTTTCTGTTAGTTTGTGTATGTGTTAGCTGGTCAGGACGTGAGTTTGGGTGGGCAGTCTATGTTTTCTGTTTCTATGTTGGTTTAAGGGTGACCTGATATGGCTCTCAATTAGAGGCAGGTGGTTTTCATTTCCTCTGATTGAGAGCCATATTAAGGTAGGTGTTTTCACACTGTTTGTTTGTGGGTGGTTGTCTCCTGTGTCTGTGTGATGTTACGCCACATGGGACTGTTTCGGTTTTGTTTGTTCGGTTTATGTAGTCTGTTCCTGTTTTCATGCGTTCTTCGTTATACGTAAGTTCTTATGTTCAGGTGCGTCTACATCGTTTGTTGTTTTGTAGTTATTCAAGTATAGTTCGTTTTCTGTCTATGTCGTGTCTTGTTTAAATCAATAAATCATGTCATCATACCTCGCTGCATATTGGTCTTCAGATCCCTCTCTCCTCTCCTCGTCTGAGGAGGAGGAGGATTTAGAGTATCGTTACAGAACCACCCACCAAATTACCAGAACCAAGCAGCGGGGAAAAGGGCAGCGAAAGCAACCGCAGAAATCCCAGGATTCATGGATATGGGAGGAGATCTTGAATGGAGAAGGACCCTGGGCACAGGCTGGGGAGTATCGCCGCCCCAAAGCTGAGCTGGAGGAAGCGAGTGCTGAGCAGCGGCGATATGAGGAGGCAGCACGGCAGCGGGACAGGTACGAGAGGCAACCCCAGAAATTTTTTTGGGGGGGGCTAGAGAGGAGTGTGGCTAAGCCAGGTAGCAGACCTGAGCGCACTCCTCGTGCTTATTATAAGCAACGCGTCACTGGTCAGGCACCGTGTTATGCGGTTAAGCGCACGGTGTCGCCAGTGCGTGCCCATAGCCTGGTGCGCTATAGGGCAGCCCCCCGAAAGTGTCAAGTGAGTGTGGGCATCCAGCCGGGGCGTATTGTGCCTGCTCAGCGCGTCTGGTCTCCGGTACGCAGTTTCGGTCCAGGGTATCCTGCGCCGGCTCTGCGTGCTGTGTCTCCGGGGCGCTGGGAGGGTGCAGTGCGTCCTATGCCTACGCTCCGCTCGTACCGGGCAAATGTGGGAGTGGAGCCTAAGGGAGAAGTGCGCGTAGTAGGCACTAGATCTCCAGTGCTCATCCACAGCCCGGTTCAACCTGTGCCTGCACTCTGGAGGGTACGGGCTGAAGTAGTATGCCAGCCTGGGGGAGTGGTGCCAAGGCTGCGCACCAGAGCTCCAGTGCTCCCCCACAGCCCGGTCCTTCAGGTGCCTTTTAACATCAAGCCTCCTGTAGGTCTCTCCAGTCTGGTGGGTCCTGTGGCAGCCCCACGCACCAGGCTGTCTCTCCGTCTCCTCCCTACAGGTGTGCCCGTCTGCCCAGCGGTGCCTGAACTGCCCGTCTGCCCAGCGGCGCCTGAACTGCCCGTCTGCCCAGCGGCGCCTGAACTGCCCGTCTGCCCAGCGGCGCCTGAACTGCCCGTCTGCCCAGCGGCGCCTGAACTGCCCGTCTGCCCAGCGGCGCCTGAACTGCCCGTCTGCCATGAGCCTGCAAAGCTGCCCGTCTGCCATGAGCCTGCAAAGCCGCCCGTCTGCCAAGAGCCTACAGAGCCGCCCGTCTGCCAAGAGCCTACAGAGCCGTCAGCCAGACAGGAGCCGCCAGAGCCTTCCGCCAGACCGGAGCCGCCAGAGCCTTCCGCCAGACCGGAGCCGCCAGAGCCTTCCGCCAGACTGGATCAGCCAGAGCCTTCCGCCAGACCGGATCAGCCAGAGCCTTCCGCCAGACCGGATCAGCCAGAGCCTTCCGCCAGACCGGATCAGCCAGAGCCTTCCGCCAGACCGGATCAGCCAGAGCCTTCCGCCAGACCGGATCAGCCAGAGCCTTCCGCCAGACCGGATCAGCCAGAGCCTTCCGCCAGACCGGATCAGCCAGAGCCTTCCGCCAGACCGGATCAGCCAGAGCCTTCCGTCAGACCGGATCAGCCTTCAGAGCCGTCCAGCCAGGACCAGCCTTCAGAGCCGTCCAGCCAGGATCCGCCAGAGCCAGCCAGCCAGGATCTGCCAGAGTTTATCAGCCGGGACCTGCCCCTTGTCCCGGTGTTGCCCCTTGTCCCGGTGTTGTCCCTCAGTCCGGAGCTGCCGTCCCTCAGTCCGGGGCGGCCCCTAAATCCAGCGGGACCCATGTCTAGGGTTCCCAGTCCAAGGTCGGTGGCGAGGGTCGCCACCTTGAGGAAGACACAGAAGCGGGGATTTATTATGGTGGGATTGGGACAGCGTCCGGAGCCGGAGCCACCACCGTGGTCAGATGCCCACCCAGACCCTCCCCTAGACTTTTGGTGGTGCGTTCGGAGTACGCACCTTGAGGGGGGGGTTATGTCACGTTCCTGACCTGTTTTCTGTTAGTTTGTGTATGTGTTAGCTGGTCAGGACGTGAGTTTGGGTGGGCAGTCTATGTTTTCTGTTTCTATGTTGGTTTAAGGGTGACCTGATATGGCTCTCAATTAGAGGCAGGTGGTTTTCATTTCCTCTGATTGAGAGCCATATTAAGGTAGGTGTTTTCACACTGTTTGTTTGTGGGTGGTTGTCTCCTGTGTCTGTGTGATGTTACGCCACATGGGACTGTTTCGGTTTTGTTTGTTCGGTTTATGTAGTCTGTTCCTGTTTTCATGCGTTCTTCGTTATACGTAAGTTCTTATGTTCAGGTGCGTCTACATCGTTTGTTGTTTTGTAGTTATTCAAGTATAGTTCGTTTTCTGTCTATGTCGTGTCTTGTTTAAATCAATAAATCATGTCATCATACCTCGCTGCATATTGGTCTTCAGATCCCTCTCTCCTCTCCTCGTCTGAGGAGGAGGAGGATTTAGAGTATCGTTACAATAGCTAGCTGTTTGGATTAGGAATAGAAAGCTATAGCTAGCTGTTTGGATTGGGAATAGGAAGCTATAGCTAGCTGTTTGGATTGGGAATAGGAAGCTATAGCTAGCTGTTTGGATTAGGAATAGAAAGCTATAGCTAGCTGTTTGGATTGGGAATAGGCATCTGTATCTAGCTGTTTGGGTTTGGAATAGGCATCTTTAGCTAGCTCTTTGATTGGGAATAGGAAGCTATAGCTAGCTGTTTGGATTGGGAATAGGCATCTATAGCTAGCTGTTTGGATTGGGAATAGGCATCTTTAGCTAGCTGTTTGATTGGGAATAGGCATCTATAGCTAGCTGTTTGGATTAGGAATAGAAAGCTATAGCTAGCTGTTTGGATTGGGAATAGGAAGCTATAGCTAGCTGTTTGGATTAGGAATAGAAAGCTATAGCTAGCTGTTTGGATTGGGAATAGGCATCTGTAGCTAGCTGTTTGGATTGGGAATAGGCATCTTTAGCTAGCTGTTTGGATTGGGAATAGGAAGCTATAGCTAGCTGTTTGGATTGGGAATAGGCAGCTATAGCTAGCTGTTTGGATTGGGAATAGGCATCTTTAGCTTGCTGTTTGGATAGGAATAGAAAGCTATAGCTAGCTGTTTGGATTGGGAATAGGAAGCTATAGCTAGCTGTTTGGATTGGGAATAGAAAGATATAGCTAGCTGTTTGGATTGGGAATAGGCATCTGTAGCTAGCTGTTTGGATTGGGAATAGAAAACTATAGCTAGCTGTTTGGATTGGGAATAGGAAGCTATAGCTAGCTGTTTGATTGGGAATAGGCATCTTTAGCTAGCTGTTTGATTGGGAATAGGCAGCTATAGCTAGCTGTTTGGATTGGTAATAGGCATCTTTAGGTAGCTGTTTGGATTAGGAATAGGCATCTTTAGCTAGCTGTTTGGATTGGGAATTGGCATCTATAGCTAGCTGTTTGGATTGGGAATAGGCATCTTTAGCTAGCTGTTTGGATTGGGAATAGGCAGCTATAGCTAGCTGTTTGGATTGGGAATAGGAAGCTAGAGCTAGCTGTTTGGATTGGGAATAGGCATCTTTAGCTAGCTGTTTGGATTGGGAATAGGCATTTTTAGCTAGCTGTTTGGATTGGGAATAGGAAGCTATAGCTAGCTGTTTGGATTGGGAATAGGCATCTTTAGCTAGCTGTTTGGATTGGGAATAGGAAGCTATAGCTAGCTGTTTGGATTGGGAATAGGCATCTTTAGCTAGCTGTTTTCATGGGCAGACAAATGTATAAGCACTTTTCAAGTCTCTCATCTTTTTCCCCTCTGTCTATCAGGAGTTGACACCTTCAGATTGCTTGATCTCACCTTTAGATTGCCTTTATGGCTTTTTATTCTCTCTATCCACATACACACCAACACACCTTGTTCTAGGGTCTTGTGTTGATTGCTCAGGGTTGCAGTAGCTGCCCCTGGTCTAAGGTCTTCAAATAAAATACAATGTACATATAAAGCCCTTTTTACATCAGCAGATGTCACAAAGTGCTGTACAGAAACCCAGCCTAAAACTCTAATGAGTAAGCAATGCAGATGAAGAAGCACGGTGACTAGGAAAATAGCCGAGCATTCAGAGGTCGAGACAGCAGGTGCGATAGAGAGGGGGAGGGAGGGAGGGAATGTCAATAATATTTCCCGTTTAGTTTTGGCTTTCATACCATGCCATGTGGCTTCTCAGTCATGTTGTGGCCTGCTACTATTGCTTTAATGTATTATTATTACTATTGTTATTTATAATATTCATATGCATGTTATTATTTACAGTATTACTATTATTATTTATATTATTATTATTATTGTTGTTTTTTATATTATTATTATTTCTATTATTATTTATAAAAAAATGATTTATATTATTATTTATATTATTATTATTATTGATATAATTATTATTGTTATTAATTATATTATTATTATTATTTTTATTGTTGTAGTATATGTTAATACCATTTTCACTACTACTTATTATTATTAATAACAGCATTATTGCTGTTGGTCCCACCACTTTTGTTTTTTGTGTACTTTGACAATGTAAGGATTCTTAACTTTCCATGTCAATACAGTCTACTGAATTGAATTAAACATTGAATATAGAGGGAGAGGGAGAGAGAGTGTTTTGAAAACAGCAGGTCTGGGACAAGGTAGCGCGTCCGGTGAACAGGTCAGGGTTCCATCGCCGCAGTCAGAACTGATGAAACTGAAGCAGCACAGCAAGATAGCAGGTTTGGTGAAACATCTTGTGTTGATATTTCAGGGTAGCAGTAGCTGTCCTTGGTCTAAGGTCTTGTGTTGATACCTCAGGGTAGCAGTAGCTGTCCTTGGTCTAAGTTCTTCTGTTGATACTTCAGGGTAGTAGTAGCTGCCCTTGGTCTAAGGTCTTCTGTTGATACTTCAGGGTAGCAGTAGCTTCCCTTGCTCTAAGCTCTTGTGTTGATACCTCAGGGTACCAGTAGCTGCCCTTGGTCTAAGGTCTTGTGTTGATACCTCAGGGTACCAGTAGCTGCCCTTGGTCTAAGGTCTTCTGTTGATACTTCAGGGTAGCAGTAGCTTCCCTTGGTCTAAGGTGTTGATACCTCAGGGTAGCAGTAGCTGTCCTTGGTCTAAGTTCTTCTGTTGATACTTCAGGGTAGTAGTAGCTGCCCTTGGTCTAAGGTCTTCTGTTGATACTTCAGGGTAGCAGTAGCTTCCCTTGCTCTAAGCTCTTGTGTTGATACCTCAGGGTACCAGTAGCTGCCCTTGGTCTAAGGTCTTGTGTTGATACCTCAGGGTACCAGTAGCTGCCCTTGGTCTAAGGTCTTCTGTTGATACTTCAGGGTAGCAGTAGC
The DNA here is from genome assembly GCF_029448725.1 of Salvelinus fontinalis. Classification (NCBI taxonomy): domain Eukaryota; kingdom Metazoa; phylum Chordata; class Actinopteri; order Salmoniformes; family Salmonidae; genus Salvelinus; species Salvelinus fontinalis. The sequence goes on from NC_074697.1 coordinate 6,250,564, forward strand.
TTCCCTTGGTCTAAGGTGTTGATACCTCAGGGTAGCAGTAGCTGCCCTTGGTCTAAGGTCTTCTGTTGATACTTCAGGGTAGCAGTAGCTACCCTTGGTCTAAGCTCTTGTGTTGATACTTCAGGGTAGCAGTAGCTGCCCTTGGTCTAAGGTCTTGTGTTGATACCTCAGGGTAGCAGTAGCAATAGCTATCCTGGTTTCTTACCTAGAAACTGAGAGAAGTGGATAGACAGATATGTTCTGTATCATGTAGCAAGCCCTGGCAGGAACAGACATGTCTACAAGCCTGCGGCACTACAGGAGACACACACAATCACACGCAGACATTCACAGACACTCGAACACACACACACACACACACACACACACACACACACTTCACTACAGGACCAGATGGGTTCGCACTTCTCCAATAGACCTCCAACTGCACAGTTATAAAAGACAGTGTGTGTGTGTATGAGTCTGAGTACGTATGTGTGCATGTTCATGTACCCGCAAGTGGGTTTGATTGTAACGGACTCACATTGTTAGCTCTGTTTTGGGAGTTAACCTCCGTCGACGCATCTGCTGTGGTAGTGTATGATGTCACAATAATGCCATAATGTTCCAGAGATTTTCCCAAAGTTTGAGATTCATCTTCATCTAATGACCTTCCAGCAGTTTCAAGGTGACCTGCAGTTACGTCACGGAACTACCACATCTGTTTCTCTCTCCCTCCTCCACTCTAATCCCTCCCTGGTATACTCAAGGTGTGCCAAGCCTTTCACCTTTAAGGACCTTCCAGAGCCATACTGTACATCCTACAACTCACATCTCCTCTCTCAATTTTATTAATTTCAAATAAATTCAAGGCGCTTTATTGGCATGGGAAACATATATTAACATTGCCAAAGAAAGTGAAGTAGATAATATACAAAAGTGAAATAAACAATAAAAATTAACAGTAAACAGTACGCTCACAGAAGTTCCAAAAGAATAAAGACATTTCAAATGTCATATTATGTCTATATACAATGTTGTAACGATGTGCAAATGGTTAAAGTACAAAAGGGAAAATAAATAAATATGGGTTGTATTTACAATGGTGTTTGTTCTTCACTGGTTGCCCTTTTCTTGTGGCAACAGGTCACAAATCTTGCTGCTGTGATGGTGTACTGTGGTATTTCACCCAGTAGATTTTGGAGTTTCTCAAAATCGTATATGTTTTTGAAATCTTTGTGGATCTGTGTAATCTGAGGGAATATGTGTCTCTAATATGGTCATACATTTGGCAGGAGGTTAGGAATTGCAGCTCAGTTTCCACCTCATTTTATGGGCACACTGCCCACATAGCCTGTCTTCTATTGAGAGCCATGTCTGTCCACAGCAGCCTTTCTCAATAGCAAGGCTATGCTCACTGAGTCTGTACATAGTCAAAGCTTTCATTAAGTTTGGGTCAGTCACAGTTGTCAGGTATTCTGCCACTGTGTACTCTCTGTTTAGGGACAAATAACCAATTATTTTGGTCTGTTTTTTTCTTAATTCTTTCCAATGCGTCAAGTAATTATCTTTTTGTTTTCTCATGATTTGGTTGGGTCTAAATGTGTTGCTGTCCTGGGGTTCTGTGGGGTCTGTTTGTGTTAGTGAACAGAGCCCCAGGACCAGGTTGCTCTTCTCCAGGTTCATCTCTGTAGGTGATGGCTTTGTTATGGAAGGTTTGGGAATCGCTTCCTTTTAGGTGGTTGTAGAATTTACCGTCTCTTTTCTGGATTTTGATCATTTGCGGGTATCGGTCTAATTCTGCTCTGCATGCATTATTTGGTATTTTACGTTGTACACTGGATATTTTTGCTGAATTCTGCATGTGGAGTCTCAATTTGGTGTTTGTCCCATTTTGGTTAGTGAGCGGACCCCAGACATCACAACCAGAAAGGGCGGCATCACAACCAGAAAGGGGCAGCAGATAGCCTAGTGGTTAGAGCATTGGACTAGTAACTGAAAGGTTGCTAGTTCGAATCCCCGACCTGACAAAGTAACAATCTGTCGTTCCTTGGCCGTCGTTGAAAATAATAATTTTTTCTTAACTGACTTGCCTAGTAAAATGTATTTGAATGGGCAATGGGTTTTATAACTGATTCAAGTATTTTTAGCCAGACCCTAGTTAGTATGTCGAATTTTATGTTTCTTTTGACGGCATAGAAGGCCCTTCTTACCTTGTCTCTCAAATCGTTCACAGCTTTCTGGAAGTTACCTGTGGCGCTGATGTTTAGCCCGAGATATGTATAGTGTGTGTGCTCCAGGTCAACGGCGTCTAGATGGAACATGTATTTGTGGTCCTGGCAACTGGACCTTTTTTGGAAAACCATTATTTTCGTTTTACTGAGATTTACTGTCAGGGCCCAGGTCTGGCAGAATCTGTGCAGAAGATCTAGATATTGCTGTAGGCCCTCCTTGGTTGTTGACAGAAGTACCAGATCATCAGCAAACAGTTTACTTCAAATTCTAGTAGGGTGAGGCCGGGTGCTGCAGACTGTACTTGTGCCCTCGCCACGTCATTTATTTATATGTTGAAGAGGGTGGGGCTTAAGCTGCATCTCCGTCTCACGCCATGGCCCTGTGAGAAGAAATGTTTTGCTTGACAATTTTAACCATACACTTGTTATTTGTCTTCATGGATTTTATGTCGTATGTTTTTCCCCCAACACCACTTTCCATAAAGTTCTATAGCAGACCCTTATGCCAAATTGAGTAAAAGGCTTTTTTTGAAATCAACAAAGCGTGAGAAGACTTTGCCTTTGTTTTGGTTTGTTTGTCAATTAGGGTAAGTACGTGGTCTGTTGTACGACAATTTGGTAAAGAGCTAACTTGACATTTGCTCAGTACATTGTTCTCACAGAGAGAATTTATCGGCACTTTTGTGGATTGTGGTGATGAGTCCTTGGTTCCAAGTATTGGGGAAGCTTAAGTATAGCCAATTGGAATTTGTTGTTGTTACGCACACCTCTATGAAGAGGGAACACCCTGCTACAACTCAACTCCCCGTGAAGTGAAAGAGGTATGGGACTGTAGGTGTGATTAAGGATGACAAAGGCAGAGAGTGGTACCGTTTACAAGGAATTAATTACATCACACGGTAATTTTTGGGGAAAGGGGCTGGACGGAACCAAAGCAAAGAAAGTAAATATCAAAGCCCCCTCTCCTACCTTACCTGCCTACCCACTACTTATCTAACTTAGCGCCACTTGGTGTGCTAACCAAAATACAGTGGGTGGTCCGCCCAGGTCTTACCTAGTGTGAATAGACAGTGAATATACTACGGGTATATGTATGCCTGCGGGCCTCTTGCCTAAGCACTCCCTAGGTTCCTTCCCCTTCCCCCCTGGGAACAAACGAAACAGAATATTACAAACTATTTTACAACAAAAACTGAGAAAAAAAACTCAGGACATTGAAGAAGCTCTCTCTGAGCAACAAACTAACACAGAACATACCAACTCTCTTAGCAACAACCAACATGATACAACACTCAGCCATCAGCCTCCTCTCTCTGCTGAGCAACAGAACTCTGGCTTATATAGCTTCAGAAGGAGTTGGTAATTGGAGACAGCTGCGTCCTGAGGAGGGGGCGGCGTCAGCTCTCCAATCATCAATGGGGCTGACCAATCAGCTGCTTGGGGAGAATTTCAGGAAGCCATTTTCTGAAATACATACATGAAAATACACAAAACACAACACAGAAAATGAGAAACGTAACAGTTGTCTGTATATTTTATAATTTCGTTGATGTTACCATCAACACCACAGGCTTTTTGGGTTGGAGTTAATTTTTTTTGTCCTGTAGTTTATTCAATGTGATTGAATAATCCAGTGGGTTCTGGTAGTCTTTAATAGTTGATTCTAAGATTTTCATTTGATCATGTATATGTTTCTGCTGGACAAGTGGTTTACCCATACATCTCCGTTTTGTATAGATAATTCTTTGTGTTGTTGTTTGTTTAGTGTTTCCAATTTTCACAGAAGTGGTTATCATCTATGGATTATTCAATTACATTGATCTGATTTCTGATGTGCTGTTCCTTCTTTTTCCGTAGTGTATTTCTGTATTGTTTTAGTGATTCACCATAGTGAAGGCGTAGACTCAGGTTTTCTGGGTCTCTATCTTTTTGGTTGGACAGGTTTCTCAATTTCTCTCTTAAGTTTTTGCATTCTTCTTCAAACCAATTGTCGTTGTTGTTCATTTTCTGTTTGCAATGTTTAGCTGAGAGGTCAACTATACTGTTTAGATTTTCTACTGACAAGTTTACACCTTCACTATTACAGTGGAACATTTTGTCCAGGAAGTTGTCTAAAATGGATTTAATTCGTTGTTGCCTAATAATTTTTGGGGTAGGTTTCCACACTGCTTTCCTTCCATCTATAGCATTCCTTAACCTCTCTTGGGCACGTGAGACAGTAGCGTCCCACCTCTTCAACAGCCAGTAAAACTGCTGGGCGCCAAATTCAAATACAGAAATACTCATTATAAAAATTCAGAAAACAAAACATATTTTACATAGGTTTAAATATTAACTGCTTGTGAATCCAACCACGGTGTCAGATTTAAAAAAATGCTTTACGGCGAAAGCATACCTTTTATATCGATTATTCATACCGATTATTTGAGAACATAGCCCACTAGACAAATCATTACAAACAGTAGCCAGCCAGGTAGAACAGTTACACAATTTAGAAATAGAGATACAATTAATCCGTTACCTTTGATGATCTTCATATGGTTGCACTCAGCAGACATTCATTTACTCAATAAATGTTCATTTTGTTCGATAAAATCTCTTTATACACAAAAAGCTCTGTTTTGTTAGCGCGTTTTCTTCAGTAATCCACAGGCTCAAACGCAGTCAAAACAGGAAGACAAAAAAATCAAAATTGTATCCGTAAAGTTCATAGAAACATGTCACACGATGTTTATATTCAAACCTCAGGTTCTTATTAGCCTCAATAATCGATAATATTTCAACCGGACAATGACATCGTCAATTTAAAAGGTAAACAAGAAACGCACTCTCTCGGTCTGGCGCAGGAAAAAGCTCTGTGACACGGCAGGGTCCACTCATTCAGACTGCTCTTACTTCTTCATTTTTCAGAATACGAGCCTGAAACAATTTCTGAAGACTGTTGACATCTAGTGGAAGGCATAGAAACTGCAATTTGAGTCCTAAGTCAATGGATACTGTATTGGCATTGAATAGAAAACTACAAAACCCCCCAAAAAAATACTTCCTGAATGGATTTTTCTCAGGTTTTCACCTGCCAAATCAGTTATGTTATACTCACATACACTATTTTAACAGTTTTGGAAACGTTATAGTGTTTTCTATCCAAATCTACCAGGTATATGCATATCATATATTCTGGGCCCGAGATGCAGGCAGTTTAATTTGGGCATGCATTTCATCCAAAATTCCGAATGCTGCCCCCTACCCTAGAGAAGTTAATATTATTCAGTTCCTTTGGCTTTGATGCCTCATGGCTGACTATAAGGGTGTCAGTGGGCTGACTGTGAATGCTCTGAGAGACTCTGGGTTGAGGTCAGTGAAATGTAGTCTACAGTACTACTGCCAAGAGATGAGCTATAGGTGTACCTACCATAGGAGTCCTCTCAAAGCCTACCATTGACTATGTACATACCCAGAGCTGCAGGAGTTGTGACCCGTTTTTGTTGGTTATGTTGTCATAGTTGTGCCTAGAGGGGCATATGGGGGAGGTGCTGTCAACTCCAGACAGGTGTTTGTCCCCCTGTGTGCTGAGGGTGTCAGGTTCTTGTCCGGTTCTGGCATTTAGGTCGCCACAGACTAGTACATGTCCCTGGGCCTGGAAATGATAGATTTGACCCTCCAGAATGAAGAGGCTGTCTTCATTAAAGTATGGGGATTCTAGTGGGGAGATATAGGTAGCACACAGGAGGACATTTTTCTCTGTTATAACATCCATTTGAATTTCTTACCAAATGTAAAATGTTCCGGTTTTGATTAATTTAATAGAGTGAGTTAGGTCTGCTCTACACAAAATTTGCATACCCCCTGAGTCCCTTCCCTGTTTCACACCTGGTAGTTTGGTGAATAGGACTACCAGCTCTCTGTAACCTAGAGGGCAACCTCTGGGTTCGTCTCCTTTATACCATGTTTCTTGCAGGATGACAATGTCTGTAGTTCCGATATATTTGATGAAATCCAGGTTCCTGCTTTTTAGGCCAAAGGCAGAAAACCTCAGGCCTGAAGCTTATCTGAATGCTTTGTGTTCCATAAAGTGTCCAATGTTGTTGGCAATGTGGTTTAGCCTCAGGCCAGAAGTGTGATGCCTGCTGAGCATCTGGTACATTCCATTGGCTTGGGCTAGTGTAAGAGTGGGGGTTTGGCCTGTTTGCCCGCTCACGGCCTGGGCGTATGTTTGACTTCCATGTTGAGGGCCTATTTTGTGGGGGTGGGGTGCATGGGGTGGGCAGGAGGGGCATAGGTCTGATTTTAGGGGGCCTAAATGGGGTGTGGGCATGGTTGACTTGGGGGTGGGGGGAGGGGGGGGGGGTTGATTGGTTAGGGTGGTGGTGTGGATGTGTCTGGTGGTGTTGTGGTCTGGATGTAGGTCCTCTCAGCATGGGTCCTCTATGGGTAAGTCTGGGGTGGGGTCCTGCAGGTCTGGGAGAGTGACTCGCTGGTCTGGGCGGGGTGTCAATTGATCTTTTGCTCCTGTGTGAAGTGTTGGGGCTGTGTTTGAGAGCGATGTCCTTTAGGGTCCGGGTGAAGGTGGGCACTGCTGCCTTGTATAAGTGGACCTGGTCATGAAGCTGATCAAGTCCAGGGTGGAGTGGTGGGCCAGGTAAACATTTGGTTTTGTGGCACAGTCACAGGAAATACTTGTGTTAACCCGATGTATGGTAACTGGGTGGAAGTATTTCCCTGGTAGCAGGGTTGAGATAACCACTTGTGCGTTGGGGAAAGTGGAAGAAGCATTTTCAATCACTCCCTTGAGTGCTGTGGCCACCCTTTCCTGCTGTGCTCTCAGGTCGGTTGTGCCTGTGTGTATTATTATGTAGCTGGGTGGGCCTAGTTTGTCCTCAGACAGGAGGTCTAAGCTGCGCTGGGTGTTTGGACACCAGAGTTTAGACACTGTGTTTAGGAAAACATTTTTTTTCTTTTATATATTTCCCATTTGAGTCCATAAGGAGTACGATCTGTGTCTTGTGTATGTCCTCAATGGGTGTGTGTGTGCGTGTGGGGGGGGGGGGGGGGGCTTGTAAGGAGGGCTATCAGGGCGGCTGACGGGGGGGAGGGGCACTCAGAGGGGGTGGGGTCCCCTGGGCTTGGCCTTCTTCATTTGTCTGTCCTGCTATGTTGTCAACGCTATGGTCAGGGTCTGGGGTCAGGGTCTATGGTCTGTTGTCTGGGGTGAAATGGTTCTTCTCCTGCTCTCGCTCTTTCTCTTGTAGATGTTGTCTCACTACAGTCCAGAGTGCAGATATGTCTCTCTCCACCTCCAGCTCTCCAGGTCTGGTTAAGGGGGTGTTGTTGTGCTGGACTGTTGTCTGGGTCTGTGCTGACTGGAGTGTGTTTACCTGCTGTTCCAGCTCCATCAGCCTTTCCTCCAGATGGGTAAATGTATCCTTCATTTCAATGAGGGGGTAGTACTCTGTGCTGGGGGGTTGACTTTCCGCTTGGGGTTGCTCGTCTGTGGGGTTATGTAATGAGGAAGTCTGGTCCGACCCTCTCAGGGTGGAGGTATCTTTCTTAAGGGAGAACCCATCGGTATCACCCCCCTCTTAACTTAGCTGGGATATGTCGGACGCTAACGTCCCACTTGGCCAAAAGCCAGAGAAAATGCAGAGCGCCATATTCAAATAAATTACTATAAAAATCAAACTTTCATTTAACCTGTTGGGGATGGGGGCGCTGTTTAGACTATTTATGCTAATGTGGCTAATTTTTTAAACGGCTTCCCACAAAATCCTTGATCGTACAATATGCATATTATTATTATTATTGGATAGAAAACAGTCTATAGTTTCTATAGGAGTTGAAATTTTGTCTCTAAGTGGAACAGAGCCCATTCTACAGCAATTTCCCTGACATGGAGTCAGATTTGAGAAACGTTGGCCACTTTTCTGAAGTCATTTAAAAGGGCTCTGTCGTTGCTATGACTATACGGACACTTCTTACGTCTTCCCCTGGATGCCTTTACGTGATGACGATTCCAACGGGCTCGATTGCTCGTTCACAGGCCCTACAAATGAAAAAAACCTTTAGCTAGCAAGTCTTTTCTTGCTGCGTAACGCGCGTGGAAGACACCGACCCTCTCCTGTTCCAAGCGTTAGTTTAGCCTGTTATATTTCTCCGGTCATCTTTTCACTCGTTATAGGAGTTACAAACATCACAAAGTAGTTAATTTAAAGCGTTTTATAGCAATTTATATCCGTTTAGTGCGATTTTGGGACATTTATTTTTGCAACGATGTGAAAAGTTGGGCACGCTTTTCAGTTCATCCCGAACGTAGTTGACATTTCCACATGGCAAGAGGACAGCTTTCCACCAAAAGACGATTTCTCCCAAGAAAGGATCCTTTGCCCAAGATACTGATGGAAGAACAGCTCAAGGTAGGACATTTTTATTATGATAAATCGTGTTTCTGTCGAAACATTTTAGTGGCTTAGGACGCCATGTTTTTTGACGTAGCTTCGCTTGGCGCAAACTGTATTGAAAAGTAAGGATAAATTAAAAAATGTAATAACGCAATTGTATTAAGAATTAAATTGTCTATCAATCCCTGTCCACCCTATATTTTTTAGTCACGTTTATGAGTATTTATGTATAAGAGTAGATCACTGTCTAAGTGGCGCAAGGACGTTTTCTTTACCAGCTTGTCTACATTTCACATTGTCTAACCATGATTTTGGTGGCTAAATATAAACATTTTCGATCAAACTGTATATGCATGTTGTAATGTGATGTTACAGGAGTGTCATCGGAAGAATTCTGAGAAGGTTAGTGAAAAAATTAATATCTTTTGGCGATGTTGACTTTTATCGCTCACTTTGGCTAGAATCAATGCTGGGCTGCTAATTGCTATGTGCTAAGCTAATATAACGATTTATTGTGTTTTCGCTGTAAGACACTTAGAAAATCTGAAATATTGTCTGTATTCACAGGATCTGTGTCTTTCGATTCGTGTATGCTGTGTATTTTTACGAAATGTTTGATGATTAGTAGTTAGGTAAACACGTTGCTCATTGTAATTATTCTAGTCCATTTGTGATGGTGGGTGCAATTGTAAACTATGCCATCTACCTGAAATATGCACTTTTTTCTAACAAAACCTATCCCATACCATAAATATGTTATCAGACTGTCATCTAATGAGTTTTTTTGTTGGTTAGGGGCTATAAATATCTTAGTTTAGCCGAATTGGTGATGGCTACTGGTGTTGGTGGACAAATAAAAGATGGTGGAATATGCTAATGTGTTTTTAGGTAATAGATGTACATCTTTACATATTGTGTCTTCCCTGTAAAACATTTTAAAAATCGGAAATGTTGACTGGATTCATAAGATCTGTGTCTTTCATTAGCTGTATTGGACTTTAATGTGTGAAAGTTAAATATTTTAAAAAAATATTTTTTTTGAATTTCGCGGCACTGGTTTTTCAGTGGGGGGGGGGGGGGGGGTGCCGCTAGCGCCACGCTGATCCTAGACAGGTTAATCACACATGAAAGATACCAAATTAAAGCTACACTGGCTTTTTTGGCGAAAGCAAACAATGCTATTATCTGAGTTAGCACCATTGTAAACAAAGATAGATAAGCATATTTCAACCCTGCAGGCACGTGGGTTGCCTTACCTTTGACGAGCTTCTGTTGTTGGCACTCCAATATGTCCCATAAACATCACAAATGGTCCTTTTGTTCGATTAATTCTGTCGATATATATCTAAAATGTCCATTTATTTGGCGCGTTTGATCCAGAAAAACACTGGTTCCGACTCGTGAAACATGACTACAAAGTATCTCAAAAGTTACCTGTAAACTTTGCCAAAACATTTCAAACTACTTTTGTAACACAACGTTAGGTATTTTTTAACGTAAATAATCGATAAAATTGAAGACGGGATGATCTGTGTTCAATACAGGATTAAAACAATCTGTAGCTAGCTTTCTGGTCACGCGCCTCTAACAAACAGTACACAACAAGTGACCCTGATTCAAAATGGCCGTACTTCTTCATTACACAAAGGAAAAACCCTCAACCAATTTCTAAAGACTGTTTCCAGTGGAAGCGGTAGGAACTGCAAGAAGGTCAATTAGAAATCTGTATTCCCAATAAAAATCCATTGAAAAGAGAGTGACCTCAACAAAAAAAAAAATCAGAATGGGTTGTCATACTTAGGTAGCCTGTTCCCACCTGTGTTTGTGGGTAAATGTTTTCTGTCTTTGTATTAGTTACCAGACGGAACTGTTTCGGTTGTTCTTTGTTTGTTTATTTTGTATTTTAGTGTTCAGTACATTTTAATAAAATAACGAACACTTACCATGCTACACATTGGTCCGATCCTTCCTACTCCTCCTCAAACGAAGAGGAGATCTGTGACAAGCACAAAGGGGAAATGGCTGCCTCAATATGATCCCCAATCAGAGACAACGCTATACAGCTGCCTCTGATTGGGAACCATACCAGGCCAACATAGACATATAATTACCTAGATGACCCACCCGAGTCACACCCCAACCTAACCAACATAGAGAATAAAAGGCTCTCTATGGTCAGGGCGTGACAATCAGTTCCAGGCTGGATGGTGTTTTCAATTCTCTGTTTGTTTGCCAGAGAATTTGCTGTATAGTTTGGGAACAATCATCTTTGGTTGTTATAAGCCTTCCAGGTAATTACGTAAGTCTGTCCGAAATCAGGTTGTAGGTTTTGAGTATTGATTAGGAGTGAAGGTTATGTTGTGGAGGGTAATATCCTGTATGTCCCTGCTGAAAAATCCAAGTTTATCTAACTCTATATCTATCTTCTTTAATTAAGAACATGCTGAAAAATACAGGAGCTCATCTGCTCATGACCTCTCTGTATTTCTCTGTCTCATCTCTCTCTCTCTGTCTCAGTCTCTCTTGTGTGTGTCTGACAGTTTTGTAATTCCCCCCTCTTGTGGTGAAGCCCTGCGGAGAGGGAGGAAAGGAGGGAGGAGAGGAAAAGGTAGAGAGAGTGATTTGTTGCTCCAGGTAGTCGCTCCTTTGTGAGGCATAATGGTCCAAAGCTTTTCAAAGTGACTCCCATATCTCATAAGAGCTCAGACAGCCGTGTACTACAGCTTACTGGCTGGGATATAGAGGTGGGTATTTGTGTGTGTTTACGCGTATTTGCATGAGTGTGTACATGAGTGTGTGTGAGTGCGTACAATAGATCCTTGGCTTGGATAGAGGGCTCTAGGTTGCCTGTTCTGTTCACTCTGAGCTCTGTCACAGTAAATAGAGACAGGAGTCTATGCAGTGCCACTTTTATACACTCCCTAGCAGGGATGGGCTGCTCCAGTGTTTTGGAGGGCCTGGTCTGCTGGCTGAGGTTGGGCCATCATAGGTTTACATACAGTGCCTTCAGAAAGTATTCACACACCTTGTCTTTTCCCCCAAAAAAAGTATTTAAACGGATTTAATTGTCAGCGATCTACAAACAATACTCAGTAATGGCAAAGTGGAAGAAACATTCTAACATTTATAAAAGCTTTATGAATATATCTTGATTAAATAGAATTCAACCCCATGAGTCACTATATGTTAGAATCACCTTTGCTAAGTGATTCATCATTACCAGACAACAATTTTCAGGTCTTGCCATACATTTTCTAGCAGAAGTAAGTCAAAACTGTAGCTTGGCCACTCAGGAAAATGATGTCTTCTTGGTAGGCAAGGATATTGTCACGCTGAAAGGTGGATTTGTCTACCAGTTTACGGTGTAAAGCAGACTGTACCAGGTGTTCATCTAGGATTTTGATTGTGCTTAGCTCCATTCCATTTTCTGAAATGATTACAAACATATCCATAACATGATGCAGCCACCACTATGCTTGGATATATGGAGAGTGCTGAATTGGATTTGCCCCAAACAAAACTCTTTCTATTCAAGACAAGACAAGTGCTTTACCACATTTTTACAGTATTACTTTAATGCCTTGTTGCAAACAGGATGCTTGTTTTGGCATCTTTGTATTTTGTACATGCTTCCGTCTTTTAACTCTGTCAGTTAGGTTAGTGTTGTGGAGTAACTACAATGTTGTAGATCCATCCTCAGTTTTCTCTTATCACAGCCATGAACGTCTTATGGCTGGGGGCAGTATTGAGTAGCCTGGATGAATAAGGTGCCTAGAGTAAACTGCCTGCTACTCAGGCCCAGAAGTTAAGATATGCATACTATTAGTATATTTGGATAGAAAACACTCTGAAGTTTCTAAAACTGTTTGTGCGTATAACAGAACTCATATGGCAGGCAAAAACCTGAGAAAAAATCCAACCAGGAAGTGGGAAATCTGAGGTTTGTAGGTTTGCCTATCCAATACGCAGTGTCCATTTTGCACTTCCTAAAGCTTCCACTAGATGTCAACAGTCTTTAGAACCTTGTTTCAGGCTTCTACTGTGAAGGATGAGGGAATGAGAGCTGTTTCAACCAGGTGTCTGGCAGAGTGCCATGAGCTCACTCAGGCGCGCCTCCATGAGAGTTAGCTGCGTTCCTTTTCGTTTCTAAAGACAAAGGAATTCTCCGGTTGAAACATTATTGAAGATTCATGTTAAAAACATCCTAAAGATTTATTCTATACATCGTTTTACATGTTTCTACGAACTATAATGACATTTTTTTACTTTCTGTGTAAAAATGGTGTAAAATACTTGTATGTTTGAGGAATTTTAGTTATGAGATTTCTGTTTGAATTTGGCGCCCTGCACTTTCACTGGCTGTTGTCAAGTCGATCCCGTTAACGGGATCTCACCCGATCTCAGCCATAAGAAGTTAAACTCTAACTGTTTTAAAGTCACAATTGGACTCATGGTGAAATTCCTGAGCTGTTTCCCTCCTCTCTGGCAACTGAGTTAGGAAGGACACCTGTATCTTTGTAATGACTGGGTGCATTGATACACCATTGGAAGTCTAATTAATAACTTCACCATACTCAAATTGATATTCAATGTCTGCTTTTTAGTTTTATTTTATTCATGTCGTTCTTTGCGAAGCATTTTAACACCTCCCTGGTCTTCATGGTTGAATCTGTGTTTGAAATGCTCTCCTCAACAGAGGGACTCTACAGATAATTGTATGCATGGACTACAGAGATGAGGTAGTGATTTAAAAATCATGTTAAACTCTTATTGTCCATGCAACGTATATGACTTGTTAACTGAATATTTACTCCTGAACTTATGTAGACTTGCCATAACAAAGGGGTTGAATATTTACTCCTGAACTTATGTAGACTTGCCATAACAAAGGGGTTGAATATTTAACAGAGCTGTGCTGCACATGTCCTCACCCACACCTTCCCCTGTGAGCACGTCACTCCAGTGCTGTTCAACCTCCACTGGTTCCCCATACAGGATGCTAATGCATCGACCACAAAATCCTGGTTCACAGCAACCAAGCTATCCACAACTCTGGACCCAAGTACCTGTCTGACCTCATCCTACCCTCCTGCCCCACGTGCACCCTTCACTCCTCCAGGTCCGTCTCCCTTCAGCAGCCTCACAGCACACAAAAAAATAGGGGTGACAGGGCTTTCAGGCACACTGCTCCGTGGCAGAGGAACACACCTCCAGACACTGTCAGGGCTGCAGAGTCTCTGTCGTCTTAAGACACAGCTCAAGACCATGCTGTTCAGAAAAGCTGTCAAGGACCTCTGCTAATTCTGATATCATGTCCTCCAGATCTGGTGACACCTGGATATAGCTTTGATTGTTTTCTGTGTTTTGTATAGCTGTTATTATGATCACTATTATTTGTTATTGCAACTTGGGTCAGAGAAAAGATCTTTACAAATTAAATTAATTATTGTTTTTATTATTATTATTGACTCGACATTTCAGCATTAAATGTTTTATAAAAATAGAAAAACGTAATTCCACTTTGACATTATGGGATATTGTGTGTGTGCCAGTGACAAAACAATGTCAATCCTTCTCTGAAAGCACCGTACAAGGCTGCATCTAGATGGCTTAGAAGGGCCCATGGGTTAGGCCCTCCCATACATACCCCTACAGTAAGCATACTGTATTTAACCTTTTACTGCAGTGGGCTAAATCAGGATCACACAGTGTTTCTTTGGTAGACTTAAACAAATCTACTTTGAAACAAAAGTATTCACCTCACAGACATGGTTACGGACTTAAATAATGAAGACACCTGTACCATGTCAGATATAGAGTTGAAATGTATTACATTATATTAGTATTACATTTTGAGTTTGCATCCCAATACTACATTTTATATACATCACAGAAGACTGAAATATAACTAAACTGTTTGACATAGAAACACCAGATTTCTGCAGTAAAAAAATAAATAATCTTAATTAATTATGAAACATATGAATAACATTCCACCCATGAGCCCAAAGAGGACGCTTTGGTTTTTTGACTGCATGAAGGGCTACTTAAACATTCCCATTCATTACTTATAGATGAAACATTTAGTACCACATTATGTCACCCAACACCTATCTCTGTATTAGCCATGCTTTACTGCTTCATTACTCTAGCACGCCGGTAACTTGTACCCTATAAATAGTGGAGTCAAGGTGGTGTGTTAATACTTGATGAGGCCCCTTGTAATTAAGATGAATAATACATGTTTAGATGCTACAGAGAAGCAGAGCGAGAGAGAGAGAGAGAGGCGGGGGGGTGAGAGAGAAGAGAAGAAAGAGAGAAGTGAGAGAGAATGAGACAGAGCTAGAGAATGGGAGAGAGAGAGAGAAAAAGAATGAGAAAGAGAGAGATAGAGAGAGAGAATGAGAGAGAGAGATAAATAATGAGAGAGAGAGAGAGAGTAAGATAGAATGAGAGAGACAGAGATACAACATGAGAGAGAGAGAGACAGAAAGAGAAAGGGAAAGAGAGAGAGGTGGGGGTTGGGGAGAGAGATGGAGGGAGACAGAGAGAGAGAGAGAGAGAGAGAGAGAGAGAGAGAGAGAGAGAGAGAGAGAGAAATGGGGGTTGGGGAGAGAGATGGAGGGAGACAGAGAGAGAGAGAGAGAGAGACAGAAAGAGAAAGGGAAAGGGAAAGAGAGAGAAATGGGGGTTGGTGAGAGAGATGGAGAGAGACAGAGAGGGAGAGAGAGAGAGAGAGAGAGAGAGAGAGAGAGAGAGAGAGAGAGAGAGAGAGAGAGAGAGAGAGAGAGAGAGAGAGAGAGAGAAAGGGAAAGAGAGAAATGGGGGTTGGGGAGAGAGATGGAGGGAGACAGAGAGGGAGAGAGAGAGGGGGGAAAGGGCAACCAGTGAGGAACAAACACCATTGTAAATACATATTTATGTTTATTTATTTTCCGTTTTCTACTTTAACCATTTGCACATAATATGACATGTATTTGGAGCAGGGACCTGCTCTAAATATAGGTTTCAATTAAACCAGCATTGAGAAAAGACAGTTACTGGGTCAGCATTGTATTGGCCCATCTGAGTAAAGACAGTTACTGGGTCAGCATTGTATTGGCCCATCTGAGTAAAGACAGTTACTGGGTCAGCATTGTATTGGCCCATCTGAGTAAAGACAGTTACTGGGTCAGCATTGTATTTGCCCATCTGAGTAAAGACAGTTACTGGGTCAGCATTGTATTGGCCCATCTGAGTAAAGACAGTTGGCTTTCATTCTCAACTGGTGGATAAAAAACAAGTTCAAGGACACGGAATCAACATGTGGAACAATCTGATTAGATGTTGGCATATACGCTACCCTCAAATAAAACATTTAAAACATATTCATAGCCATACTCATGGGTATTGGCCAATTGGCAGTGTTGGTTTAATTTATGTGTTACAGCTTATATACATCACTCTGCTATCTGGTTTGCAGTAGAACCCAACGGACTGTTTCTGCTGAAGTCTCTAGTCTGTAGGCTCTCTATGTCTCTGCACTGAGCCACTGTAGACGTGAGTCACTGGGCAGGCTGGGAATGACAGACAGAGAGATGAAGAGGGAAGAAGAGAGAGAGAGAGAGAGAGAGAGAGAGGGGTGGGGGGGTAAGAGAGATGGGGAGAGAGGGGTTGGCAGGGGAATAAAAGGAGAGAGAAAAGAGAAAAATAAGAGCGAGGGAGATAGGAGAGAGGGAGATAGAAGAGAAGGAGATACAGTAGGAGAGAGGGAGATACAGTAGGAGAGAGGGAGATAGGAGAGAGGGAGATAGGAGAGAGGGAGATAGGAGAGAGGGAGATTGGAGAGAGGGAGATTGAGAGAGGGATATACAGTAGTAGAGAGAGAGACAGGAGAGAGGGAGATTGGAGAGAGGGAGATAGGAGAGAGGGAGATAGGAGAGAGGGAGATACAGTAGGAGAGAGGGAGATAGGGGAGAGGGATATACAGTAGGAGAGAGGGCGATTGGAGATTGGAGAGAGGGAGATTGGAGAGAGGGAGATTGGAGAGAGGGAGATACAGTAGGAGAGAGGGAGATGGGAGAGAGGGATATACAGTAGGAGAGAGGGCGATTGGAGATTGGAGAGAGGGAGATTGGAGAGAGGGAGATTGGAGAGAGGGAGATACAGTAGGAGAGAGGGAGATGGGAGAGAGGGATATACAGTTGGAGAGAGGGAGATAGGAGAGAGGGAGATACAGTAGGAGAGAGGGAGATAGGAGAGAGGGAGATACGATAGGAGAGAGGGAGATTGGAGAGAGGGAGATAGAAGAGAGGGAGATAGAAGAGAGGGAGATAGGAGAGAGGGAGATACAGTAGGAGAGAGGGAGATAGGAGAGAGGGATATACAGTAGGAGAGAGGGAGATACGATAGGAGAGAGGGATATATGAGAGAGGAAGAGACCATAGGAGAAAGGGAGAGAGGAGAGATGAGAGAGGAGAGAGGGCGATACAGTAGGAGAGAGGGAGATTGGAGAGAGGGAGATACAGTAGGAGAGAGGGAGATACAGTAAGGAGAGAGGGAGATAGAAGAGAGGGAGATAGGAGAGAGGAAGATTGGAGAGAGGGAGATACAGTAGGAGAGAGGGAGATACAGTAAGGAGAGAGGGAGATAGAAGAGAGGGAGATAGGAGAGAGGGAGATTGGAGAGAGGGAGATACAGTAGGAGAGAGGGAGATACGATAGGAGAAAGGGAGATGCGATAGGAGAAAGGGAGATAGGATAGGAGAAAGGGAGATAGGATAGGAGAAAGGGAGATAGGAGAGGGAATTTGAGAGGGATGAACGGACAGAAGCAATAACCTTAGTGTCTCTTTCTTGATCTCAGGAAAGGCCTCCAATGGCAACCATTGATCAGGAGATATGGGCCAAGAGAAGAGGAACACAAGACGATCTAACTGTGGAGAGAAACGACACCTTCTGTCGCTGAACACACACACACACACACCACCTGTCCCTGTGTCGACTTTAGGCGAGATGAGCAGGGATCTGGCCCATTCATCTCCTACATAAACAAGGCCAGTTGCCGACGGTTACAGGAGTGTTGCCGTAGTGCCCAGGAGAATGGCAGCAGATTGGGCCGATGACAGTACCACCCGCGACAGGTGGCTAATGAGACCCAGGGACAGCAGGGATGACACACACACACACACACACACACACATACACACACACACACACACACACACACACACACACACACACACACACACACACACACACACACACACACACACACACACACACACACACACACACACACACACACATGCAGAATCAATCATACAGCATCAATAAAGCCAAGACAGAAGACATACTGTATAAATGCTGTATGTTACACACTATATATCCATTTACAATATACACAAAAACTAAAATATTAAAAAGAAAAGAAAAATACCTAAAGTACACACACTATCTCCCTCCAAACGATAGAGAAACAAACACACACACACGCACACACCTGCTGGTGTCCCTGTAGAGATGAAGACAGAGGGGCTTTGGAGCCGAGCCCCAGCCAGGCAGAACCAGTCAAGATGGGCAGGAGTTCTCCAACCAACAAATACACACCAGGGGAGAAACACACGTCTGTCACATTGCTTTCACCTTCTTCTTTATTGTCATCCTCTTCTTCCTCATTACCCTCAATATCAACATCACTGTCATCGTCAACATCATCAACAACATCACCATCATCATCACCACCATCATCATCACCACTATTGTCATCATCATCACCACCATCATCAACATCATTATCATCATCACCATCAATACCATCATCATCATCATCATCATCATCACCACCACCATCATCATCACCACCATCACCATCCCTTCGCTGGGGACAGTCAATCTTCATGTGGGGGGATTTACACGGTAGACAACCACATACTCTACCTTGGGTCAGAGGCAGATAGCAGGAAGTTGGTGGTGCCATCTACCTGTAGATCACTTGTTCTCAACCTTGCACATACAGTTCCATGGGCAGGTCATCTAGGGCAACATAAGACCTATCTTAGGCTAGGCTCCCGTTTATTTTGGCCCTCCATGTATACTGATGTACAAACATACTGCAAAACATGCCCCACATGCTAGAAAACCAGTGCTGTCCGTAGGTCTGACCGGTCTCCTCTATGTTCACTGCCAGTTATCTCTACCCCATTCAATACAATTGCAATGGACATTGTTGGACCCTTGGAGAAGAGTAGCGCAGGTTACAAGCTTATATTGGTGATCTGTGACTATGCCACCCGGTTCCCAGAAGCCTTCCCACTCCGTTCCACAACCACTCCAAAAATAACCAGTGCTCTTTTTCAGCTCTTCTCTCGTGTAGGAATCCCAGATGACATGCTGACGGAACAAGGGCCAAACTTCACTTCAACTGATGGTTCAACTCCACCAACAGCTGGGCATTAAAGGCTTGAGGACCACTCCCTACCATCCCCAAACGGATGGGCTCGTAGAGAGATTCAATCAAACGCTCAAGAACATGATGAGGAAGTTTGTGGCTGACACTGGTAAAGACTAGGATAAGTGGTTACCCTTTCTGCTTTTTGCTTACAGGGAGGTGCCTCAGGCATCGACAGGTTTCTCGCCATTCATACTCCTCTATGGATTGCCATTGCAGGGACCACTGGACCTGCTGAAGAGGTGCTGGGAATTTTCCCCAGTAGCTACCTCAGGACAGGGGATTGTCCAGTATGTCCTCCAGATGCGAGACAGGTTGGAGCAGTACCGAGAGGAAGCTAGGGCAAACCTTCAGCAAGCCCAGAAGAGAGGGTATGACCAGCACGCTCGCCACAGAGAGTTTGAGCCTGGACAGAAAGTCCTGCTCCTCCTTCCCTCGTCTACCAGCAAGCTCCTTGCGCAGTGGCAAGGACCGTACCTAATCAGGAGGAAGACGGGCCCGGTGACCAAGAGGTGCTGCCCCCGGATAAGGGTAAGGAGAAGCAAACCTACCATGTGAACCTCCTCAAGGCCTGGCAGGAGAAAGAGGAACTCTCCAAGGGAAAGTCCTTTCTGGCCCGCAGAGTAGAAGAAGAGGACGAGTCGAATGGGGTCACAGAGGCATGGAAAGGACAAGCAGAGGTCATACTGGCTCACCTAGAAGAAAACAAGCAGGATGAGCTGAAGCAGCTGTTTGGCAAGTATCCGGCCCTCTTCATTCAGAGACCAGGATGAACCAAAGTCCTAGAACACGTCATTCGTTTGAAGCCTGGCCAGAACCCTGTCCGCCAGCATCCTTGCCGTGTGCCTGAGAGGCTGGTGTTAGCCCTCAAGGAAGAGGTCCACAATATGATAGAAATGGATGTTGTCGAGCCATCTTCAAGTGAATGGAGCAGCCCTATTGTCATTGTCCCAAAGAAGGAAGGCTCTTCATGCGTCTGCATGGACTTCCGTAACATGAATGCCATCTCCTAGTTTGATGCCTACCCCATGCCCCGCATTGACGACTTACTTGAGAGAATAGGTGGAATAGCTCATTACATCACCACATTGGATCTCTGCAAAGGGTACTGGCAGGTGCCCCTGGAGGAACAATCCGAGGCTTACACTGCGTTCTGGACGCCAATGGGCCTGTTCCAGTTCAAGGTCATGCCATTTGGCCTTCATGGGACCCCTGCGACTTTCCAGAGGCTGATGGACAAGGTCCTCCAGGATTGTGACGATTACTGTGCTGCTTACTTGGACGATGTGGTGATATACAGCCACTCCTAGGAGGAGCACATACAGCATCTTAGCAGAGTCCTGGGTAAGATCCATGATGCAGGCCTCACGCTTAACCTCCTGAAGTGTGAGTGTGCAAAACAGGAGACAAAGTACCTGGGTTACCAGCTGGGTAAGGGTGAAGTTCGGCCTGAGGTGGACAAAGTGGAGTCCATCAGGAACAGCCCTCAACCCAGAACCAAAACACAGGTGAAGTCCTTCCTAGGTCTGGCAGGGTGGTACCGGAGATTCCCTGTGACCAACCCCACTTCAAAGGTGGCCAGCAACCATGTGAAGTGGACTGAGGAGTGTGAGGAAGCTTTCATGATGCTGAGGAAACAACTGTGATCATTCCCTGTTCTCCCTGATTTTCAGAAGAGGTCCTCGTGCAGGTGGACACTTCGGCTGTGGGAATTGGCGCTGTACTGGCCCAAGGGGAGCCAGGAGAAGAGCTTCCTGTGCTGTACCAGAGTCGGAAGCTGTTGGCCAGGGAAACCAGGTATTCGACAATCGAGAAGGAGTGCCTTGGCTATAAAGTGGGCCGTAGATAGCCTCCATTACTACCTTCTTGGGAGGGAGTTTGACCTGCACACGGACCACAGAGCACTGACCTGGATCCAGACCACGAAGGACCGGAATGTTCGTGTGACCAGGTGGTATCTGGAGCTCCAGCCCTTCAGGTTCTGTGTCCGTCACAAGACAGGAAGAGAAAACGTCACGGCGGAGTACCTATCAAG
>NC_074697.1:6274133-6294133 GCF_029448725.1 Salvelinus fontinalis
CCACGTCACCGTCACTACTGATGGGTACAGAGCAGACAGATCAGTATAAAATTACCGTCACTACTGATGGGTACAGAGCAGACAGATCAGTATAAAATTACCGTCACTACTGATGGGTACAGAGCAGACAGATCAGTACCACGTCCCCATCACTACTGATGGGTACAGAGCAGACAGATCAGTACCACGTCCCCATCACTACTGATGGGTACAGAGCAGCCAGATCCGTACCACGTCCCCATCACTACTGATGGGTACAGAGCAGACAGATCAGTACCACGTCACCGTCACTACTGATGGGTACAGAGCAGACAGATCAGTACCACGTCACCGTCACTACTGATGGGTACAGAGCAGACAGATCAGTATAAAATTACCGTCACTACTGATGAAGACAGATCAGTACCACATCCCCGTCACTACTGATGGGTACAGAGCAGACAGATCAGTATAAAATTACCGTCACTACTGATGAAGACAGATCAGTACCACATCCCCGTCACTACTGATGGGTACAGAGCAGACAGATCAGTATAAAATTACCGTCACTACTGATGAAGACAGATCAGTACCACATCCCCGTCACTACTGATGGGTACAGAGCAGACAGATCAGTATAAAATTACCGTCACTACTGATGAAGACAGATCAGTACCACATCCCCGTCACTACTGATGGGTACAGAGCAGACAGATCAGTATAAAATTACCGTCACTACTGATGAAGACAGATCAGTACCACATCCCCGTCACTACTGATGGGTACAGAGCAGACAGATCAGTATAAAATTACCGTCACTACTGATGAAGACAGATCAGTACCACATCCCCGTCACTACTGATGGGTACAGAGCAGACAGATCAGTATAAAATTACCGTCACTACTGATGAAGACAGATCAGTACCACATCCCCGTCACTACTGATGGGTACAGAGCAGACAGATCAGTATAAAATTACCGTCACTACTGATGAAGACAGATCAGTACCACATCCCCGTCACTACTGATGGGTACAGAGCAGACAGATCAGTACCACGTCACCGTCACTACTGATGGGTACAGAGCAGACAGATCAGTACCACGTCACCGTCACGTATCCTTGTACGAAGGTGAGTGTAGCTGGTGCATGACGTCAGGCGCAGGAGAGCAAAATGAGTGAGCAACGTACTTTACTCATAAATCAAGGAACAAGTTAACAAATACACTTGACCAAAATACCAACGGTAAATATAACAGGTGAAAACAGCACCTGTCGAAAAAACAGCCGTCATGAATCGACATAAACATAGAAACAATCACGCACAACAAACATGGGGGAAACAGAGGGTTAAATACATGAACATGTAATTGGATAATGAAAACCAGGTGTGAAGAAAACAAAGACAAAACCAATGGAAAATTAAAGATGGATCAGCGATGGCTAGAAGACCGGTGACGTCGACCGCCGAACGCCGCCCGAACAAGGAGAGGGACCGACTTCGGCGGAAGTCATGACAATCTTACTTTAAAATCCAGAAAACACACCAAATTCAATGACATCACTGTGTGTGTACATGTTTGAGTAAGATGTGTCTATGCTATAAAACGTTTATTTTAACACTAAGTGGAAGATAAAGAGTGTGTGCGTGCATGGTTGCATCCATGTGTGCGTGTGTGTGGTGTGTTTACCTGTGACTCTAGCTGTTGGAGACTGTTTTTCTTTTCCGCCATGGCAGGAGGAACCCCCTCAGCTAGCCTCGGGCGCTTTAGCCTCTCTGAGTAGAGGGAAGGGACTGCCAAGGCACTCTTGTACACACACACTCACACCGGGGAGTTAGGCAGAAGGGAGAGGAGAGTGCTAAGGCAGCTGTTTTGCAGCATGTCCCCGTCTGCCAGAAAGTACCTTAGAGAACATTCTCTGTCTGTCTCTATTTATGTCTCTCACCACACACTCTGTCTCTGTTTCCGTGTCCCCCCATGCTTCCTACCCACTAGCCACCACCTGTTCCCCACTGCCCCCACCTGTTCCCCACTGTACCAAACTGTTCCCCACTGTCCCCACCTGTTCCCCACTGTCCCCACCTGTTCCCCACTGTCCCCACCTGTTCCCCACTGCCCCAACCTGTTCCCCACTGTCCCCACCTGTTCCCCACTGTCCCCACCTGTTCCCCACTGCCCCCACCTGTTCCCCACTGTCCCCACCTGTTCCCCACTGTCCCCACCTGTTCCCCACTGCCCCCACCTGTTCCCCACTGTCCCCACCTGTTCCACACTGTCCCCACCTGTTCCCAACTGTCCCCACTGCCTCCACCTGTTCCCCACTGCCACCGCCTGTTCCCCACTGCCACCACCTGTTCCCCACTGCCCCCACCTGTTCCCCACTGCCACCACCTGTTCCCCACTGTCCCCACCTGTTCCCCACTGCCCCCACCTGTTCCCCACTGTCCCCACATGTTCCCCACTGCCACCACCTGTTCCCCACTGCCCCCACCTGTTCCCCACTGTCCCCACCTGTTCCCCACTGTCCCCACCTGTTCCCCACTGTCCCCACCTGTTCCCCACTGTCCCCACCTGTTCCCCACTGTCCCCACCTGTTCCCCACTGCCCCCACCTGTTCCCCACTGTCCCAACCTGTTCCCCACTGCCCCCACCTGTTCCCCACTGCCCCCACCTGTTCCCCACTGTCCCCACCTGTTCCCCACTGTCCCCACCTGTTCCCCACTGTCCCAATCTGTTCCCCACTGTCCCCACTGTCCCCACCTGTTCCCCACTGCCACCACCTGTTCCCCACTGTCCCCACTGTCCCCACCTGTTCCCCACTGTCCCCACCTGTTCCCCACTGCCCCCACCTGTTCCCCACTGTCCCAATCTGTTCCCCACTGTCCCCACTGCCCCCACCTGTTCCCCACTGCCACCACCTGTTCCCCACTGCCCCCACCTGTTCCCCACTGTCCCCACCTGTTCCCCACTGTCCCCACCTGTTCCCCACTGTCCCAATCTGTTCCCCACTGTCCCCACCTGTTCCCCACTGTCCCCACCTGTTCCCCACTGCCTCCATCTGTTCCCCACTGTCCCCACCTGTTCCCCACTGCCCCACCTGTTCCCCACTGTCCCCACCAGTTCCCCACTGTCCCCACCTGTTCCCCACTGTCCCCACTGCCCCCACCTGTTCCCCACTGTCCCCACCTGTTCCCAACTGCCTCCATCTGTTCCCCACTGTCCCCACCTGTTCCCAACTGTTCCCCACTGCCTCCATCTGTTCCCCACTGTCCCCACCTGTTCCCCACTGCCCCCACCTGTTCCCCACTGTCCCCACCTGTTCCCCACTGTCCCCACCTGTTCCCCACTGTCCCCACTGCCCCCACCTGTTCCCCACTGTCCCCACCTGTTCCCAACTGCCTCCATCTGTTCCCCACTGTCCCCACCTGTTCCCCACTGTCCCCACCTGTTCCCCACTGTCCCCACCTGTTCCCCACTGCCCCCACCTGTTCCCCACTGTCCCCACCTGTTCCCAACTGCCTCCATCTGTTCCCCCTGCCTCCACCTGTTCCCCACTGTCCCCACCTGTTCCCCACTGCCTCCATCTGTTCCCCACTGTCCCCACCTGTTCCCCACTGTCCCAATCTGTTCCCAACTGCCTCCATCTGTTCCCTACTGTCCCCACCTGTTCCCCACTGTCCCCACCTGTTCCCCACTGTCCCCACCTGTTCCCCACTGTCCCCACCTGTTGCAAACTGCCTCCATCTGTTCCCCACCTGTTCCCCACTGTCCCCACCTGTTCCCCACTGCCCCCACCTGTTCCCCACTGTCCCCACCTGTTCCCAACTGCCTCCATCTGTTCCCCACTGTACCCACCTGTTCCCCACTGCCCCCACCTGTTCCCCACTGTCCCCACCTGTTCCCAACTGCCTCCATCTGTTCCCCACTGTCCCCACCTGATCCCAACTGCCTCCATCTGTTCCCCACTGTCCCCACCTGTTCCCCACTGTCCCCACCTGATCCCAACTGCCTCCATCTGTTCCCCACTGTCCCCACCTGTTCCCCACTGTCCCCACCTGTTCCCCACTGCCTCCATCTGTTCCCCACTGTCCCCACCTGTTCCCCACTGTCCCAATCTGTTCCCAACTGCCTCCATCTGTTCCCTACTGTCCCCACCTGTTCCCCACTGTCCCCACCTGTTCCCCACTGTCCCCACCTGTTCCCCACTGTCCCCACCTGTTCCCAACTGCCTCCATCTGTTCCCCACCTGTTCCCCACTGTCCCCACCTGTTCCCGACTGCCCCCACCTGTTCCCCACTGTCCCCACCTGTTCCCAACTGCCTCCATCTGTTCCCCACTGTCCCCACCTGTTCCCCACTGTCCCAATCTGTTCCCAACTGCCTCCATCTGTTCCCCACTGTCCCCACCTGTTCCCCACTGTCCCCACCTGATCCCAACTGCCTCCACCTGTTCCCCACTGCCCCCACCTGTTCCCCACCTGTTCCCCACTGTCCCCACCTGTTCCCCACTGCCCCCACCTGTTCCCCACTGCCCCCAACTGTTCCAAACTGCCACCACCTGTTCCCCACTGTCCCAATCTGTTCCCCACTGTCCCCACCTGTTCCCCACTGTCCCCACCTATTCCCCACTGTCCCCACCTGTTCCCCACTGCCCCCCCCTGTTCCCCACTGTCCCCACTGTCCCCACCTGTTCCCCACTGTCCCCACCTGTTCCCCACTGTCCCCACCTGTTCCCCACTGCCCCCACCTGTTCCCCACTGTCCCAACCTGTTCCCCACTGCCCCCACCTGTTCCCCACTGCCCCCACCTGTTCCCCACTGTCCCCACCTGTTCCCCACTGTCCCCACCTGTTCCCCACTGTCCCAATCTGTTCCCCACTGTCCCCACTGTCCCCACTGCTCCCACCTGTTCCCCACTGTCCCCACTGTCCCCACCTGTTCCCCACTGTCCCCACCTGTTCCCCACTGCCCCCACCTGTTCCCCACTGTCCCAATCTGTTCCCCACTGTCCCCACTGTCCCCACCTGTTCCCCACTGCCACCACCTGTTCCCCACTGTCCCCACTGTCCCAAACCTGTTCCCCACTGTCCCCACCTGTTCCCCACTGTCCCCACCTGTTCCCCACTGTCCCAATCTGTTCCCCACTGTCCCCACCTGTTCCCCACTGTCCCCACCTGTTCCCCACTGCCTCCATCTGTTCCCCACTGTCCCCACCTGTTCCCCACTGCCCCCACCAGTTCCCCACTGTCCCCACCTGTTCCCCACTGTCCCCACTGCCCCCACCTGTTCCCCACTGTCCCCACCTGTTCCCAACTGCCTCCATCTGTTCCCCACTGTCCCCACCTGTTCCCCACTGTCCCCACCTGTTCCCCACTGCCCCCACCTGTTCCCCACTGTCCCCACCTGTTCCCAACTGCCTCCATCTGTTCCCTACTGTCCCCACCTGTTCCCCACTGTCCCAATCTGTTCCCAACTGCCTCCATCTGTTCCCTACTGTCCCCACCTGTTCCCCACTGTCCCAATCTGTTCCCAACTGTCCCCACCTGTTCCCCACTGTCCCCACCTGTTCCCCACTGTCCCCACCTGTTCCCCACTGTCCCCACCTGTTCCCAACTGCCTCCATCTGTTCCCCACTGTCCCCACC
This sequence comes from Salvelinus fontinalis, assembly GCF_029448725.1. NCBI lineage: Eukaryota > Metazoa > Chordata > Actinopteri > Salmoniformes > Salmonidae > Salvelinus > Salvelinus fontinalis. The sequence continues at coordinate 6,279,755 of NC_074697.1, forward strand.
TGTTCCCCACTGTCCCCACCTGTTCCCCACTGCCCCCACCTGTTCCCCACTGTCCCCACCTGTTCCCAACTGCCTCCATCTGTTCCCCACTGTCCCCACCTGTTCCCCACTGTCCCCACCTGTTCCCCACTGCCCCCACCTGTTCCCCACTGTCCCCACCTGTTCCCCACTGTCCCCACCTGATCCCAACTGCCTCCACCTGTTCCCCACTGTCCCCACCTGTTCCCCACTGTCCCCACCTGTTCCCCACTGTCCCCACCTGTTCCCCACTGTCCCCACCTGTTCCCCACTGTCCCAATCTGTTCCCCACTGTCCCCACCTGTTCCCCACTGCCTCCACCTGTTCCCCACTGTCCCCACCTGTTCCCCACTGCCACCACCTGTTCCCCACTCTCTCCACCTGTTCCCCACTGTCCCCACCTGTTCCCAACTGCCTCCATCTGTTCCCCACTGTCCCCACCTGTTCCCCACTGTCCCCACCTGTTCCCCACTGTCCCCACCTGTTCCCCACTGTCCCCACCTGTTCCCCAGTGTCCCCACCTGTTCCCAACTGCCTCCATCTGTTCCCCCTGCCTCCACCTGTTCCCCACTGTCCCCACCTGTTCCCCACTGTCCCTACCTGTTCCCCACCTGTTCCACACTGTCCCCACCTGTTCCCCACTGTCCCCACCTGTTCCCCACTGCCTCCATCTGTTCCCCACTGTCCCCACCTGTTCCCCACTGTCCCAATCTGTTCCCAACTGCCTCCATCTGTTCCCTACTGTCCCAACCTGTTCCCCACCTGTTCCCCACTGTCCCCACCTGTTCCCCACTGTCCCCACCTGTTCCCAACTGCCTCCATCTGTTCCCCACTGTCCCCACCTGTTCCCCACTGCCCCCACCTGTTCCCCACTGTCCCCACCTGTTCCCAACTGCCTCCATCTGTTCCCCACTGTCCCCACCTGTTCCCCACTGTCCCAATCTGTTCCCAACTGCCTCCATCTGTTCCCCACTGTCCCCACCTGTTCCCCACTGTCCCCACCTGATCCCAACTGCCTCCACCTGTTCCCCACTGCCCCCACCTGTTCCCCACTGTCCCCACCTGTTCCCCACTGTCCCCACCTGTTCCCCACTGCCCCCACCTGTTCCCCACTGCCCCCAACTGTTCCAAACTGCCACCACCTGTTCCCCACTGTCCCAATCTGTTCCCCACTGTCCCCACCTGTTCCCCACTGTCCCCACCTGTTCCCCACTGTCCCCACCTGTTCCCCACTGCCCCCACCTGTTCCCCACTGTCCCCACCTGTTCCCCACTGTCCCCACCTGTTCCCCACTGTCCCCACCTGTTCCCCACTGCCCCCACCTGTTCCCCACTGTCCAAACCTGTTCCCCACTGCCCCCACCTGTTCCCCACTGCCCCCACCTGTTCCCCACTGTCCCCACCTGTTCCCCACTGTCCCCACCTGTTCCCCACTGTCCCAATCTGTTCCCCACTGTCCCCACTGTCCCCACTGCCCCCACCTGTTCCCCACTGTCCCCACTGTCCCCACCTGTTCCCCACTGTCCCCACCTGTTCCCCACTGCCCCCACCTGTTCCCCACTGTCACAATCTGTTCCCCAATGTCCCCACTGTCCCCACCTGTTCCCCACTGCCACCACCTGTTCCCCACTGTCCCCACTGTCCCCACCTGTTCCCCACTGTCCCCACCTGTTCCCCACTGTCCCTACCTGTTCCCCACTGTCCCAATCTGTTCCCCACTGTCCCCACCTGTTCCCCACTGTCCCCACCTGTTCCCAACTGCCTCCATCTGTTCCCCACTGTCCCCACCTGTTCCCCACTGCCCCCACCAGTTCCCCACTGTCCCCACCTGTTCCCCACTGTCCCCACTGCCCCCACCTGTTCCCCACTGTCCCCACCTGTTCCCAACTGCCTCCATCTGTTCCCCACTGTCCCCACCTGTTCCCCACTGTCCCCACCTGTTCCCCACTGCCCCCACCTGTTCCCCACTGTCCCCACCTGTTCTCAACTGCCTCCATCTGTTCCCCACTGTCCCCACCTGTTCCCCACTGTCCCCACCTGTTCCCCACTGCCTCCATCTGTTCCCCACTGTCCCCACTTGTTCCCCACTGTCCCAATCTGTTCCCAACTGCCTCGATCTGTTCCCTACTGTCCCCACCTGTTCCCCACTGTCCCAATCTGTTCCCAACTGTCCCCACCTGTTCCCCACCTGTTCCCCACTGTCCCCACCTGTTCCCCACTGTCCCCACCTGATCCCAACTGCCTCCACCTGTTCCCCACTGCCCCCACCTGTTCCCCACTGTCCCCACCTGTTCCCCACTGTCCCCACCTGTTCCCCACTGCCCCCACCTGTTCCCCACTGCCCCCAACTGTTCCAAACTGCCACCACCTGTTCCCCACTGTCCCAATCTGTTCCCCACTGTCCCCACCTGTTCCCCACTGTCCCCACCTTTTCCCCACTGTCCCCACCTGTTCCCCACTGCCCCCACCTGTTCCCCACTGTCCCCACCTGTTCCCCACTGTCCCCACCTGTTCCCCACTGTCCCCACCTGTTCCCCACTGCCCCCACCTGTTCCCCACTGTCCCAACCTGTTCCCCACTGCCCCCACCTGTTCCCCACTGCCCCCACCTGTTCCCCACTGTCCCCACCTGTTCCCCACTGTCCCCACCTGTTCCCCACTGTCCCAATCTGTTCCCCACTGTCCCCACTGTCCCCACTGCCCCCACCTGTTCCCCACTGTCCCCACTGTCCCAACCTGTTCCCCACTGTCCCCACCTGTTCCCCACTGCCCCCACCTGTTCCCCACTGTCCCAATCTGTTCCCCACTGTCCCCACTGTCCCCACTGCCCCACCTGTTCCCCACTGTCCCCACTGTCCCCACCTGTTCCCCACTGCCCCCACCTGTTCCCCACTGTCACAATCTGTTCCCCAATGTCCCCACTGTCCCCACCTGTTCCCCACTGCCACCACCTGTTCCCCACTGTCCCCACTGTCCCCACCTGTTCCCCACTGTCCCCACCTGTTCCCCACTGTCCCCACCTGTTCCCCACTGTCCCAATCTGTTCCCCACTGTCCCCACCTGTTCCCCACTGTCCCCACCTGTTCCCAACTGCCTCCATCTGTTCCCCACTGTCCCCACCTGTTCCCCACTGCCCCCACCAGTTCCCCACTGTCCCCACCTGTTCCCCACTGTCCCCACTGCCCCCACCTGTTCCCCACTGTCCCCACCTGTTCCCAACTGCCTCCATCTGTTCCCCACTGTCCCCACCTGTTCCCCACTGTCCCCACCTGTTCCCCACTGCCCCCACCTGTTCCCCACTGTCCCCACCTGTTCTCAACTGCCTCCATCTGTTCCCCACTGTCCCCACCTGTTCCCCACTGTCCCCACCTGTTCCCCACTGCCTCCATCTGTTCCCCACTGTCCCCACCTGTTCCCCACTGTCCCAATCTGTTCCCAACTGCCTCGATCTGTTCCCTACTGTCCCCACCTGTTCCCCACTGTCCCAATCTGTTCCCAACTGTCCCCACCTGTTCCCCACCTGTTCCCCACTGTCCCCACCTGTTCCCCACTGTCCCCACCTGATCCCAACTGCCTCCACCTGTTCCCCACTGCCCCCACCTGTTCCCCACTGTCCCCACCTGTTCCCCACTGTCCCCACCTGTTCCCCACTGCCCCCACCTGTTCCCCACTGCCCCCAACTGTTCCAAACTGCCACCACCTGTTCCCCACTGTCCCAATCTGTTCCCCACTGTCCCCACCTGTTCCCCACTGTCCCCACCTGTTCCCCACTGTCCCCACCTGTTCCCCACTGCCCCCACCTGTTCCCCACTGTCCCCACCTGTTCCCCACTGTCCCCACCTGTTCCCCACTGTCCCCACCTGTTCCCCACTGCCCCCACCTGTTCCCCACTGTCCCAACCTGTTCCCCACTGCCCCCACCTGTTCCCCACTGCCCCCACCTGTTCCCCACTGTCCCCACCTGTTCCCCACTGTCCCCACCTGTTCCCCACTGTCCCAATCTGTTCCCCACTGTCCCCACTGTCCCCACTGCCCCCACCTGTTCCCCACTGTCCCCACTGTCCCCACCTGTTCCCCACTGTCCCCACCTGTTCCCCACTGCCCCCACCTGTTCCCCACTGTCACAATCTGTTCCCCACTGTCCCCACTGTCCCCACCTGTTCCCCACTGCCACCACCTGTTCCCCACTGTCCCCACTGTCCCCACCTGTTCCCCACTGTCCCCACCTGTTCCCCACTGTCCCCACCTGTTCCCCACTGTCCCAATCTGTTCCCCACTGTCCCCACCTGTTCCCCACTGTCCCCACCTGTTCCCAACTGCCTCCATCTGTTCCCCACTGTCCCCACCTGTTCCCCACTGCCCCCACCAGTTCCCCACTGTCCCCACCTGTTCCCCACTGTCCCCACTGCCCCCACCTGTTCCCCACTGTCCCCACCTGTTCCCAACTGCCTCCATCTGTTCCCCACTGTCCCCACCTGTTCCCCACTGTCCCCACCTGTTCCCCACTGCCCCCACCTGTTCCCCACTGTCCCCACCTGTTCCCAACTGCCTCCATCTGTTCCCCACTGTCCCCACCTGTTCCCCACTGTCCCCACCTGTTCCCCACTGCCTCCATCTGTTCCCCACTGTCCCCACCTGTTCCCCACTGTCCCAATCTGTTCCCAACTGCCTCCATCTGTTCCCTACTGTCCCCACCTGTTCCCCACTGTCCCAATCTGTTCCCAACTGTCCCCACCTGTTCCCCACCTGTTCCCCACTGTCCCCACCTGTTCCCCACTGTCCCCACCTGTTCCCAACTGCCTCCATCTGTTCCCCACTGTCCCCACCTGTTCCCCACTGTCCCCACCTGTTCCCCACTGCCCCCACCTGTTCCCCACTGTCCCCACCTGTTCCCAACTGCCTCCACCTGTTCCCCACTGTCCCCACCTGTTCCCCACTGTCCCCACCTGTTCCCCACTGCCCCCACCTGTTCCCCACTGTCCCCACCTGTTCCCCACTGTCCCCACCTGATCCCAACTGCCTCCACCTGTTCCCCACTGTCCCCACCTGTTCCCCACTGTCCCCACCTGTTCCCCACTGTCCCCACCTGTTCCCCACTGTCCCCACCTGTTCCCCACTGTCCCAATCTGTTCCCCACTGTCCCCACCTGTTCCCCACTGCCTCCACCTGTTCCCCACTGTCCCCACCTGTTCCCCACTGCCACCACCTGTTCCCCACTGCCTCCACCTGTTCCCCACTGTCCCCACCTGTTCCCAACTGCCTCCATCTGTTCCCCACTGTCCCCACCTGTTCCCCACTGTCCCCACCTGTTCCCCACTGTCCCCACCTGTTCCCCACTGTCCCCACCTGTTCCCCACTGTCCCCACCTGTTCCCAACTGCCTCCATCTGTTCCCCCTGCCTCCACCTGTTCCCCACTGTCCCCACCTGTTCCCCACTGTCCCCACCTGTTCCCCACTGTCCCCACCTGTTCCCCACTGTCCCCACCTGTTCCCCACTGTCCCCACCTGTTCCCCACTGTCCCCACCTGTTCCCCACTGTCCCCACCTGTTCCCCACTGCCCCCACCTGTTCCCCACTGCCTCCACCTGTTCCCCACTGTCCCCACCTGTTCCCCACTGTCCCCACCTGTTCCCCACTTCCCCCACCTGTTCCCAACTGCCTCCACCTGTTCCCTACTGCCCCAACTTGTCCCCACTGTCCCCACCTGTTCCCTACTGCCCCAACTTGTCCCCACTGCCCCCACAGCATCTTACATCGGAGAGAATGGGTAAAGTTGCCTGCTCTGCATGCCAAGTCCTGTTTGATAGATTTCCCAAGCCAACTTCCATTTTCTAAGTATACACATATTCAGAATTCAGCACACACACACAGAGAGACAAACCACAAACCCAGAATTCAGCACACACACAACACAGAGACAAACCACAAACCCAGAATTCAGCACACACACAACACAGAGACAAACCACAAACCCAGAATTCAGCACACACACAACACAGAGACAAACCACAAACCCAGAATTCAGCACACACACAACACAGAGACAAACCACAAACCCAGAATTCAGCACACACACAACACAGAGACAAACCACAAACCCAGAATTCAGCACACACACAACACAGAGACAAACCACAAACCCAGAATTCAGCACACACACAACACAGAGACAAACCACAAACCCAGAATTCAGCACACACACACACAGAGAGACAAACCACAAACCCAGAATTCAGCACACACACAACACAGAGACAAACCACAAACCCAGAATTCAGCACACACACAACACAGAGACAAACCACAAACCCAGAATTCAGCACACACACAACACAGAGACAAACCACAAACCCAGAATTCAGCACACACACAACACAGAGACAAACCACAAACCCAGAATTCAGCACACACACAACACAGAGACAAACCACAAACCCAGAATTCAGCACACACACACACAGAGAGACAAACCACAAACCCAGAATTCAGCACACACACACACAGAGACAAACCACAAACCCAGAATTCAGCACACACACAACACAGAGACAAACCACAAACCCAGAATTCAGCACACACACAACACAGAGACAAACCACAAACCCAGAATTCAGCACACACACAACACAGAGACAAACCACAAACCCAGAATTCAGCACACACACAACACAGAGACAAACCACAAACCCAGAATTCAGCACACACACAACACAGAGACAAACCACAAACCCAGAATTCAGCACACACACAACACAGAGACAAACCACAAACCCAGAATTCAGCACACACACACACAGAGAGACAAACCACAAACCCAGAATTCAGCACACACACAACACAGAGACAAACCACAAACCCAGAATTCAGCACACACACAACACAGAGACAAACCACAAACCCAGAATTCAGCACACACACAACACAGAGACAAACCACAAACCCAGAATTCAGCACACACACAACACAGAGACAAACCACAAACCCAGAATTCAGCACACACACAACACAGAGACAAACCACAAACCCAGAATTCAGCACACACACACACAGAGAGACAAACCACAAACCCAGAATTCAGCACACACACACACAGAGACAAACCACAAACCCAGAATTCAGCACACACACAACACAGAGACAAACCACAAACCCAGAATTCAGCACACACACAACACAGAGACAAACCACAAACCCAGAATTCAGCACACACACAACACAGAGACAAACCACAAACCCACACACGTTCCTGTGTTTAGCGGCCGTTATTTCATCTTAAATATGCTGTGGTGATTAGCTGTTGTTTTGGACTGTCTCAGATTGCGGTGACTGTGGTCGCGCTGCCGAGGGGCACTTCAATGACTTTGAGCCGATGGCTGAAATAAACAATGACTTCACTGGAACACAGACACACACGTACTCTTCTGTTTCACAATTGTTATTGTGCATTTGAAAAAAAAAGTGTTTTCTTAAGCACATTTATTATTGAGAGAAGAGCTGCTGTGAATCAGAATGATTCTTCTGACAGGCATAACACAAGCAATGTAGAACCGAAGTGGTAGGTTCACACATAAACACACACACACACACACGCTCACACACACACACACTAACATATATACATATATGTATGCATACACACAAACTTAAACATGTTCTTATATTTCAAGGAATAAAATATACAGCCGGCCAATGTCCCCTTGGTTTTTCTGCCGTAGATATACAGGTTAACATGCAGAGAATAGCTCAAATGAGTGTGCTTGCTAACATGTAAACACACAAGTATGTACAGCTTGTCTACCTGGCCCAGTAGGCATTGTTGTGCTATATCACCTTTGCAGGATTAGTTCAGGTAGCACTTTACTTGACACCCAGCGTCGTAACGCTTTATGACACGTTCATAACCATGTCATATGTCATAACAGCTGACATAACTTGTCATAACCTGTCATAATATGTTCATAAAACTGTCATGACCCATAGATTTACACCTGTTGTGACATATATTGCGTTATTTTATGGCTGGTTATGACACCTACATAAGACAGTCAAAATCCACATTTATTAAAATGTATTTTCTCTCTGCCAAAAAGTTGTAATTCATTTGATGTCCTTTGTTATTTTTGTTAATTAATTCTTCAGAGACCTGTTTTTTTTCATCATATTTTAAATAACGTAAATACACTTAATGACACAGTCAAGAAGCATTATGACATCATAATCATATAAGCCAGAGAGGCCTATCACGTACATGTCCATATGTCAGTCATCAGTCACAAAGAGGGTGTCTTGTCCTGCTCCTGAAACCTGCTCCTGCATTCATCCCAGTCATCAGCAACAGAGCATTGGTGTAGGTGCATGTCTGACATCAATGTGTACGCAATTACAATGATGATCATTGAATATGGTCATTTTCAGAAAATTTTATATAACGTAAACATACTGTTAACAAGTAGGCTATGGGGTAATGGAATGTTTCACCTTGTGTGGTAGGTTTAGTGGGCTTTGACACTCTTATGTAGGTGTCATAACCAGCCATAAAGTAACTACCCTGGTAGGTTTAGTGGGCTTTGACACTCTTATGTAGGTGTCATAACCAGCTATAAAGTAACCACCCTGGTAGGTTTAGTGGGCTTTGACACTCTTATGTAGGTATCATAACCTGCTATAAAATAACACAATATGTGTCACAACAGGTCTAAAAACATGTGTCATGACAGTGGTATGACCGTATTATGACAGTGGTTATGACTTTGTCATATCATGTTATAACGCGGGGTGTCAAGTACCGGTTAGAATCCAAGAATGCATTGACTGGTGGAGAACCGTTATAAACATCCCTCCAAAGACGATTGAATTAGACTGTTCTCTGTATCTCAGGGCAACGAAGTGAGTAAAAAACAAACAACGTTAAAGAGGAAACAAAATAAGAAGCAAAGCCCTTTGACAGTGATAACAAGCAATCAGAAGGATTCCAGTGTTTTGGAACATTATAAAAGTTAGATTAACAGAGCCATCCATAATGAATATTGCAGAACACTGTCATCATTAATAGTCTGGATGTTTTATTAAAACAAAGGAAGCTGAAAAGGCCACACCAATCCGCATGTACACGCACACGCACACGCACACACACACACACACACACACACACACACACACACACACACACACACACACACACACACACACACACACACACACACACACACACACACACACACACACACACACACACACACACACACACACACACGGACACACAAACTGACTTGCATGAAAAAGCCAATCGTATCCTATGTGCGCTGGTCTGGTTGATAATTATGTACACTGATTGCCGCTGGGAGCAGGACTGGTTAGTCAGAAGAAAGAGTGAGAGAGAAATAGTGAAACAAGCTGAGAAATGGAGCCACAGAATGGACAGAGCTTTTCAACCACACCTCAACAACAACTTCTACTAGTACTAGCTTCTACTAGTACCTTTACTGTAACTACTACTACTACTAATTCTGTACAACTACTACTGCTACTACTACTACTACTACTACTACTACTACTACTACTACTACTACTGTACAACTACTACTAATACTAGTACTACTACTACTGTACGACTACTACTAGTACTACTACTGTACAACTACTACTACTACTGTACAACTACTAGTACTACTACTACTACTAGCACTACTACTACTACTACTACTGTACAACTACTACTTATACTACTACTACTGTAAAACTAATACTACTACTAGTAGTACTACTACTACAGTACAAAAACTACTAGCTCTACTACTACTAGTATAGTACACATACTACTAATACTACTACTACTACTACTACTACTACTACTACTACTACATTACTATGACTACAATACTACTCCTAATAGTACTACTACTACTGCACGACTACTACTACTACTACTACTAGTACTACTACTACAGTACTACTACTACTACACAAATACTACTACTAGTACTACTGTACAACTGCTACTACTACTACTAGTACTACTACTACACCTACTACTACTACTACTACTGTACAACTACTACTACTAGTACTACTACTACAGTACTACTACTACTGTACAACTACTGCTATTGTACAACTACTACTACTACTACTAATAGTACTACTACTACTACTACTACTACTACTACTACTACTTCTACTACTACTACTACTACTACTAGCACTACTACTACTACTACTACTGTACAACTACTACTGTACAACTAATACTACTAATACTACTACTAGTGGTACTACTACAGTACAAAAACTACTAGCACTACTACTAGTATAGTACACATACTACTACTTCTACTACTACTACTACTACTACTACTACTACTACTACTACTACTACTACTACTACTACTACTACTACTACTACATTACCATGACTACAATATTACTAGTGCTAGTACTACTAATACTGTACAACTACTACTAGTACTACTACTACTACTACTACGTTACAACAAAAACTACTACTACTACTACTACTACTACTACTACTACTACTACTACTACTACTACTACTACTACTGCTGCTGCTACTACTACTACTACTACTACTACCTACAATACTACTCCTAATAGTACTACTACTACTGCACGACTACTACTACTACTAGTACTACTACAGTACTACTACTACTACTACACAAATACTACTACTAGTACTACTGTACAACTGCTACTACTACTACTACTACTAGTACTACTACTACACCTACTACTACTACTATTAGTACTACTACTACTGTACAACTACTACTACTAGTACTACTACTACTACAGTACTACTACTACTGTACAACTACTACTATTGTACAACTACTACTACTACTACTAATACTACAAATACTACTACTACTAGCACTAAAACTACTACTACTACTACTACTACTGTACAACTACTACTACTAATACTACTACTAGTACTACTACTACAATACTACCACTACTGTACAACTACTACTATTGTACAACTACTACTACTACTAATACTGCAAATACTACTACTACTAGCACTACTACTACTACTGATAATACTACTGTACAACCACTAATGTACTACTACAACTAGTACTACTAATACCACTACTACTAGTACTACTACTACTGTACAACTACTACTGCTACTACGGTACTACTACTACTACTACTGCTACTACTAATACTAATACTACTACTAATAGTACTGCTACTACAGTACTACTACTACTACTATTACTACTACTACTATAACTAATAATACTACTACTATTACAGTCTACTACTGCTCCTATTATTATTATTACACATACTACTACTAGTTTTAGTTACTTAGCTCTGTGCTCCTGGAATTTTCTCCTGAAAATGTAAACATTTCATGATCTAGTTTCGTTGGTGGAGTTTAAAAACTTGATCGATGTATATATATCATAGAAGAGTGTAATTGTCCTTAGGACAGCTGTTTTTAGTCAAGACTTTTGTGTTTTTAACATAATATGTAATTGTTGTACTGTGCGTGTTTATAGTTTTGTTTAATGTTGTATTAGTGTATGTAAGTTGTTTAGTCTGAAACGTTGTTCCCCCTGCTGCTATTGGACCAGGTCTCTCTTGGAAAAGAGATGTTATCTCAATGAGAAAAACCTGTATAAAAAAGAAAAACATTTAAATAAAAAAACTACTATTAATACTATTACTACTACTACATTTACTGTCTACTACTACAACAACTCTGGGGAGAATGCTAATATGGCAGCAGCAAGCCTAAGAGCATTGGGCCATTAAAAAGGTAGCTGGTTCGAATTCCCAAGCCAAATAGGGGAAAAATCTGTTGATGTGCCCCTTGAGCAAGGCACTTAACACTAATTGTTCCTGTAAATTGCTCTGGATAAAGCATCTGAAATATTAAAATAATTATTTCAATATAATATTGGAAAATTGGTCCACAGTGTTGGCCTTCTGATTGTGTCAAGTCTCTGCCACCACCTGAACTCAGTTAACTAACTGACAGGCACTGTGTGAGTGTTGGCATGGAGAGTCAGGGCACAGCAGCAGCCCATTGTCCATCCCACAGGCCTCAGAGTGAGAGAGAGAGAGGAGAGGAGAGGAGAGAGAGAGAGAGAGAGAGAGAGAGAGACAGAGAGAGAGAGAGACAGAGAGAGAGAGAGAGAGAGAGAGAGAGAGAGAGAGAGAGAGAGAGAGAGAGAGAGGAGAGAAGAGAGAGAGAGAGAGAGAGAGAGAGAGAGAGACAGAGAGAGAGAGAGACAGAGAGAGAGAGAGACAGAGAGAGAGAGAGAGAGAGAGAGAGAGAGAGAGAGAGAGAGAGAGAGACAGAGAGAGACAGAGAGAGACAGAGACAGAGACAGAGACAGAGACAGAGACAGAGAGAGAGAGAGAGAGAGAGAGAGAGAGAGAGAGAGAGAGAGAGAGAGAGAGAGAGAGAGGGAGAGAGAGAGAGATATGGAGAGGGAGAGATGTATGATTTCCCTGGTGGTGGAGGAGAGGATGAGTGGAGTGAAGGAGAGAATAGAGTTTTGAATATGACTGACTGACATTCTCTGCTATATGATAATAATAGGACTGAGCTGTGGCTGTAGTAAGATGACTTTGTGTTACCATATGTGTGTCCATTTGTACTATGTGTGTATGTGTGTGTTTGCTTCCAAGCATGTGAGCGGAGTTGAGCGGTTGGAAGTCCTGCTCATAGCTCATGGTGCTAGCGCACCTCTCCAGGCGCTCCATGTCCTTTCCTACTGCTCTGCTAAAAAACGTTCCCAGCTCCATTGATTAAAATAACAATTTAACCAAAACTCATCTATTATTGTGACTACCTGGATATGGATTTGAATGAAAAGCATTTAAATAAACGTGAAAAGGTGAATGTAAGAAGTGCTCATTTCAAATAGACTACATGTCATATTAAACAGCATATAAACACTCTAAATAGGTCAGGAGCCAGACAGGGAGACTAAGAAGGAACAAAAATGAATTATTTACGCTATATTATTTCTATTATTTCAAGGCTATAGCCTACAAAGAAATACTTTGTGAAGCATTAGCGAGTGTGACACAATAGGCTGGCAGGGACATAAAGAGCTCAGCATCGAAACAACATTTTGTTGTATTAAATCATTATAGTCTATATATAGGCTGTGATTAGGCTGTGACTTACTTAGAATTAAATACAAATTAAATGAAAAACGACTTATTAATGCCTTTGAAATACTTTTTAGAATTCATTTTTAGAAACACTAGTTTGGCCAGTCTATGGCTTCAGGCTCACGCGTTGGTGCCTGGAGAGCCGGCCAGCAGCGGATAACACCCTCTCCACTCTTACAGAGCTACTGGGGATGTTTAACACCCTCTCCACTCTTACAGAGCTACTGGGGATGTTTAACACCCTCTCCACTCTTACAGAGCTACTGGGGATGTTTAACACCCTCTCCACTCTTACAGAGATACTGGGGATGTTTAACACCCTCTCCACTCTTACAGAGATACTGGGGATGTTAAACACCCTCTCCACTCTTACAGAGCTACTGGGGATGTTTAACACCCTCTCCACTCTTACAGAGCTACTGGGGATGTTTAACACCCTCTCCACTCTTACAGAGCTACTGGGGATGATAAACACCCTCTCCACTCTTACAGAGCTACTGGGGATGTTTAACACCCTCTCCACTCTTACAGAGCTACTGGGGATGTTTAACACCCTCTCCACTCTTACAGAGCTACTGGGGATGATAAACACCCTCTCCACTCTTACAGAGCTACTGGGGATGTTTAACACCCTCTCCACTCTTACAGAGCTACTGGGGATGTTTAACACCCTCTCCACTCTTACAGAGCTACTGGGGATGTTAAACACCCTCTCCACTCTTACAGAGCTACTGGGGATGTTTAACACCCTCTCCACTCTTACAGAGCTACTGGGGATGTTTAACACCCTCTCCACTCTTACAGAGCTACTGGGGATGTTTAACACCCTCTCCACTCTTACAGAGCTACTGGGGATGTTTAACACCCTCTCCACTCTTACAGAGCTACTGGGGATGTTTAACACCCTCTCCACTCTTACAGAGATACTGGGGATGTTTAACACCCTCTCCACTCTTACAGAGATACTGGGGATGTTTAACACCCTCTCCACTCTTACAGAGCTACTGGGGATGTTTAACACCCTCTCCACTCTTACAGAGCTACTGGGGATGATAAACACCCTCTCCACTCTTACAGAGCTACTGGGGATGTTTAACACCCTCTCCACTCTTACAGAGCTACTGGGGATGTTTAACACCCTCTCCACTCTTACAGAGCTACTGGGGATGTTAAACACCCTCTCCACTCTTACAGAGCTAC
>NC_074697.1:6299133-6336633 GCF_029448725.1 Salvelinus fontinalis
GAAAAGGATGAGTACAAATAAGAGGATGATGGGGGAAGAGGAGGAGGAACAGAAGCAGGAGGACAATGATAATAATGAGGACAATGATGAGTTTGATGCAAGTACAGATTCCTCTCTCAATACAGTGTCTGACATCCATGTGTATTTTATTCAGTCGCTACCATCAAATCAGTGACTGTTTGTGCCCTCCAGCCCGCCAGGCACAGACCTGTTAGAGTGCATCGGCACGATGCATCCCAGTCGATAAACGAGAGATCCTGTACTACTGAGAAACTTAACTCCAGCTGCTCCCACACTGGGTAACTTAACTCCAGCCGCTCTCACACTGAGTAACTTAACTCCAGCCGCTCTCACACTCGGTAACTTAACTCCAGCTGCTCTCACACTGGGTAACTTAACTCCAGCTGCTCTCACACTGGGTAACTTAACTCCAGCTGCTCTCACACTGGGTAACTTAACTCCAGCTGCTCCCACACTGGGTAACTTAACTCCAGCTGTTCTCACACTGAGAAACTTAACTCCAGCCTCTCTCACACTGGGTAACTTAACTCCAGCCTCTCTCACACTGGGTAACTTAACTCCAGCCTCTCTCACACTGGGTAACTTAACTTCTTGCGACTACAGGGGGTGCTGTTTTCTCATTAGCATAATTGCATTACAGATTAAACAGCTTCCTACTAAATTCTTTATCGTACAATATGCATATTATTATTATTATTGGATAGAAAACAGTCTCTAGTTTCTATAGGTGTTGTAATTTTGTCTCTGAGTGGAACAGAACTCATTCTACAGCAATTTCCCTGAAATGGAGTCAGATTTCACACATTTTGGCCCCTGATCTGGAGTCAGTTTAAAGGCCACTGTGAACGCTATCAGGATACGGACACTGCTTACGTCTTCCCCTGGATGCCTTTACGTGATGACGATTTGAATGGTATCGATTGCGCAATCACAGCCCCTATAAAACAAAAACACGTGTAGGTAGGAACTCTTTTCCAGATGGGTCGGGCGCGCGGTGGACACCGACCTGCTCTTTTTCCAAGCACTAGTGTAGCCAGTTATATTTCTCCGGTCATGTTTCTACTCGTTATAGGAGTTAAACACATCATAAGGTAGATAATTTAAACCTTTTTATAGCAATTTATATCCGTTTAGTTTGATTTTGGGACATTTATTTCTGAGACACTGTGAATCTCTGGGCACGGTTCCAGTTCATGCCGAACGCAATGGGCATTTCTACATGGCAAGAGGACAGCTTTCGACCAAAAGACGATTAGACCCAAGAAAGGATTCTTTGCCCAAGATTCTGATGGAAGAACAGCTCAAAGTAGGAACAATTTTTAATGATAAATCGTGTTTCTGTCGAAAAATGTTAATCGCTTATGACGCCATTTTGTTTGACGTAGCTTCGCTTGGCGCAAACTGTATTGAAAAGTAAGGATAATTTAAAAAATGTAAATCAGCGATTGTATTAAGAATTAAATTGTCTATCAATCGCTGTCCACCCTATATTTTTTAGTCACGTTTATGAGTATTTATGTATACGACTAGATCACTGTCTAATATGGCGCACGACATTGTCTGACCAGCTGGGCAACTTTTGTCATTGTCTAACCATGATTTTGGTGGCTAAATATGCAAATTTTCGAACAAACTGTATATGTATGTTGTAATGTGATGTTACAGGAGTGTCATCTGAAGAATTCTGAGAAGGTTAGTGAAAAAATTAATATATTTTGGCGATGTTTACGTTATCGCTCTCTTTGGCTAGAATCAATGCTCTGGTAACGTTTGCATATGTGGTATGCTAATATAACGATTTATTGTGTTTTCGCTGTAAGACACTTAGAAAATCTGAAATATTGTCTGTATTCACAGGATCTGTGTCTTTCGATTAGTGTATGCTGTGTATTTTTACGAAATGTTTGATGATTAGTAATTAGGTAAACACGTTGCTCTATGTATTTATTCGAGTCCATTTGTGACGGTGGGTGCAATTGTAAACTATGATATCTACCTGAAATATGCACATTTTTCTAACAAAACCTATCCTATACCATAAATATGTTATCAGACTGTCATCTGATGAGTTTTTTTCTTGGTTAGTGGCTATCAATATCTTAGTTTAGCCGAATTGGTGATAGCACCTGATGGAGTAAGAAACTGATGGAGTTAGAAAAGTGGTGTCTTTTGCTAACGTGGTTAGCTAATAGATTTACATATTTTGTCTTCCCTGTAAAACATTTAAAAAATCTGAAATGGTGGCTTTATTCACAAGATCTGTATCTTTCATTAGGTGTCTTGGACTTGTGATTTAATGATATTTAGATGCTACTATTTAATTGTGACGCTATGCTAGGCTATGCTACTCAGTGTGGGGGGGGGGGGGGGGGTTGGGGGGGGGGGGGGGTGCTCCCGGACCCGGGGTAGATACTCGTGAAAGGTTAACTCCATACTCTCTCACACTGAGAAAATTAACTCCAGCTGCTCTCACACTGGGTAACTTAACTCCAGCCTCTCTCACACTGGGTAACTTAACTCCAGCTGCTCCCACACTGGGTAACTTAACTCCAGCCGCTCTCACACTGGGTAACTTAACTCCAGCTGTTCTCACACTGAGAAAATTAACTCCAGCTGCTCTCACACTGGGTAACTTAACTCCATCTGCTCTCACACTGGGTAACTTAACTCCAGCCGCTCTCACACTGGGTAACTTAACTCCAGCTGCTCCCACACTGGGTAACTTAACTCCAGCCTCTCTCACACTGGGTAACTTAACTCCAGCCTCTCTCACACTGGGTAACTTAACTCCAGCTGCTCTCACACTGGGTAACTTAACTCCAGCCTCTCTCACACTGAGAAACTTAACTCCAGCCGCTCTCACACTGGGTAACTTTACTCCAGCCTCTTTCACACTGGGTAACTTAACTCCAGCCGCTCTTACACTGGGTAACTTAACTCCAGCCTCTCTCACACTGGGTAACTTAACTCCAGCCTCTCTCACACTGGGTAACTTTACTCCAGCCGCTCTCACACTGGGTAACTTAACTCCAGCCACTCTCACACTGGGTAACTTAACTCCAGCCGCTCTCACACTGGGTAACGTAACTCCAGCCACTCTCAAGCCGCTCTCAATATATATATATATATATATATATATATATATATATATATATATATATATATATATATATATATATATCTCTGTACATCTCATATACATACATCTCATGTACATATACATCTCTGAAAAATGTAAAGAGGGGACATGAAATATATATATAAATGAAATATATATATATATACATATATGTATATATATATATATTTCATGTCCCCTCTTTACATTTTTCAGAGATAGACTTTTGTTTGCTTTTATGTTCTCAATTGAGAGGCGTGATTGTTTGTTACAGCGCCAAGGCTCCTCAACTGTGACCGACAAATCAAAACAGCGCTCAAAAGGATTGGGGACGAAGCGAATAAATAGACTTCCATATTTTATTCATCAGTGAACAGTTAACAAAATGAAACATCAGATGTGTAGACAGCGGAAGAGAATAGGAGTGACTGAGAGAGATAATGAGAGAGAGAGAGAAAGAGACAGAGAGAGAGATAATGAGAGCGAGAGAGAGAGAGAGAGAGAGAGAGAGAGAGAAAAAGAGAGAGAGACAGAGAGAGAGAGAGAGACAGAGAGAGAGACAGAGAGAGAGACAGAGAGAGAGAGAGAGACAGAGAGAGCGAGAGAGAGAGAGAGAGAGAGAGAGAGAGAGAGAGAGAGAGAGAGAGACGTCTTCTCTTCTAGTATATTAGCGTTTGTGGGAGAGGCAGCAGCCCCCTAAAGCCTGTTGCATAATTCAAGTGAGCATTCCTTTTCCCTTTTACTGCTGCAGCTGCCAGCCTACAGGAGGAGAGAGGAAACAGAATACACAATCCATGTTTCCCATTTATCCTGATTTGCTACCATCTAAGGCATTCTGAGGGTGAAGAAGAGTGGGGTGGAGCGAGAGAGGGAGAGAGAGGAGGAGGAAGAGGAGGAGGAGGGAGGGAGGGAGGGAGGAGGAGGAGGGGAGGGGTCATTAAAGGCAAAAAATTACTTGTCTTTATCTCTCCTCACAGACGCTCTTTTGTTGGATTTCTTTTCAAACAGGTGAGCTCAACATTCTATCCATTGGATCCAGAAAGGGAGAATACAAAAAAAAGATTTTTTTTTATCACACTGTGGCTTCGCAATAGACTGTAGAAAGTTCTGCTCTGAAGATTATTCCTCCACTTCTCTAAGTCTCTTTGTGAAGGGAAGTTTGTGCTTGAAATTGTGGGCTCTGAAACAGCAGTCATGACTTGCTGTGGTCTCCTCTCTCTTTGTAAGGGCACACACTCCTGTCTGTCTAAGCCAGTGAGTGAAGCTGTCCATCCTGTCTGACCAAGCCAGTGAGTGAAGCTGTCCCTCCTCTATGTCCTGTAAGCCAGTGAGTGAAGCTGTCCAAGGTGCTGACCAACAAAATATTACAGTTATACCAAATTGACTTCAGATTCCGAAATTTGTCCAGGTTTCTCCAAACGTCAAGTTTTGACAGTTAAATTAGCGAAACAGTTACGGTTACAACAGAAAACGGTTAAGTTAAGGCATTCATTCTGAGTGGTTAATATTAGGGTTAAGATTTAGGACTCGGCCTCCCGGGTGGCGCAGTGGTCTAGGGCACTGCATCGCAGCGCTAGCTGTGTCACCAGAGACTCTGGGTTCGCGCCCAGGCTCTGTCGCAGCTGGCCGCGACCGGGAGCTCCGTGGGGCGATGCACAATTGGCCTAGCATCGTCCGGTTTAGGGAGGTTTTGGCCGGTAGGGATATCCAAGTCTCATCGCACTCCTGTGGCGGAACGGGCGCAGTGCACGCTAACCAAGGTCGCCAGGTGCACGGTGTTTCCTCCGACACATTGGTGCGCCTGGCTTCCGGGTTGGATGCGTGCTGTGTTAAGAAGCAGTGCGGCTAGGTTGGGTTGTGTTTCGGAGGACGCATGGCTTTCGACCTTCGTCTCTCACGAGCCCGTACCGGAGTTGTAGCGATGAGACAAGATAGTAACTACTAACAATTGGAAACCACGAAATTGGGGAGAAAAAGGGGGTAAAAAATAATAATAATTGTTTTTAATTAAATAAATAAAAAGATTTGGGACTCATCGTGAATGGTTAAGACAAGGGTTAAATGTAAAATATTTTAAATATATTTATAAAAACAAGTGCATGGCACTAGGATTGAACAGTTGGTGCTTACGCCCGTCCATCATCTTTGTCCACAACGCCCTAGCAAACCGCAAGCCTACTCGATGGTAAAAGCACTCACTGTTGCCCCTAGTGGCCGGTTTTGAAGTAATCTCCCGACATCCTGGCTACCTGGACGGACGTGGAATTTCGCCTTGGATCTGGAGCGACCTGGCTGTCCTGAGAGTTAAGCCAACGCGCTCAGTCACAGGCTGCGGTCACTGACCCACATTCTGACGTGACTGAGGTTGTGTGTGTGTTCTCCGTTCACGGCTATGCTATTTTACAGTACTTCTGTGTGACTGGCAGGTATCAGAGAGAGCACCTGTTCTACACTCCCTGCTGGACAGCAAATTCACTCGCTGTCATTGTCAAAGGGGCGACTCTTTCTCTCACACACACACACACACACACACACACACACACACACACACACACACACACACACACACACACACTCACACACACACACACACACACACACACACACACACACACACACACACACACACACACACACACGCACACACACACACACACACACACATCCACAAACACACATCCACAAACACACACAGTTAAAAAAAGACCTTCGGAATCGGTGCCAATATAATAGGTTTTCTCAAAAACACCCGCCTCTCTAGCTAGCTCTATCTCTTCTCTCCTTTCTCTCCTCTCCCGCCCGCCCGCACACACACACACGCCCCCCCCCACCCACCCCCACGCCCCCCCCACCCACCCACACACACACGCACGCCGCCCCCCCACACACACACACCCATGCCCACCCACCCACCCGCCCGACCGCCCTCACCCCCCCCAACACACACGACCCCCCCCCCCCCACACACACACACACACATTGAATGCACTACATACCAGGCATGACCCTAGTTCATGTAAAGCATGGACGGGAACTTTGATGTGGTGGGGGCCACAAAAAAAATCTGTACTCATCATGATGGGGCGCAGTGTCTGTGTACCCACATCCTTTCTCCCACCCCCCCACTTCACTGAATGGGGTTTTAGGCTGGGTTTCCTTTCTCCCACCCCCCCACTTCACTGAATGGGGTTTTAGGCTGGGTTTCCTTTCTCCCACCCCCCCACTTCACTGAATGGGGTTTTAGGCTGGGTTTCCTTTCTCCCCCCCCCCCCCCCCCCCCCCCCCACTTCACTGAATGGGGTTTTAGGCTAGGTTTCTGTCGAATAACTTTGTGACATCTGCTGATGTGAAAAGGGCTTTATAAATACATTTGATTGATTGATTACGTTAGTGGTAAGCGTGTATATGGTGACAAGCAGATGGTAAAGCTGGGTGACTAATATTAACATTGACGAGCAAAACAAAAGACATTTGGTTCAGGGGGGAAATATGACACATCCACTAAAATAGAGTAAAACAAGATTCTTAGATACCCATCACAACAAGACAACCTTTATAATGAAATAGATTTACACAACCAAGTCAAGGGGAGAGACGTTTCAGCTGGTTTGTGAAGGCATTGGTAGAACAGGACATTGTGTCTCTATACAGTTACCCTCCTAACAAGCATTCTTTATCTTTATAAAGACAATAATATGGTGACATCCATTATAGACAGACAACATGCTATGATTATAGGGGCCATAAGGAACACTGGGGACTCCAACATACTATGCAGTAACACCACAGAGTGTACACTTAATAAGGAAGTACACACTTTCAGGCACTAAGGGCTCTTTTTGGTTCGTGTTAAGGCGGCGCTAGTGTTAAACGCACGATAGTTTGTAATTTTGTCGTGTAAAAATTGGCATTTTCCAGCTATAACGTCTTATATCAGCAGGCTTGCGTTCAGATGGGATTGTGCTTAAAAACATGATTCAAAAGAGTTACTTTCAGGCAGCCCTGGTTGGGATATTTAAGGCCTAACAAAAGCAGATTTTAAGGGTAACACAGTTGGTTATGGCATGAATTTTGGCAGCGGAAACGCAGCCTATCCAACCGATACGCACATTGCCTGTATTGCCTGTATTTAGAAACATAAAAAAAAACTAATGTTTTTTCCAATTTAGTTTTATTTTGTATAAAACCTAGCATAGCCTCACTTCCTCTCAGTTAAGGCTTTTTATTGTCCTGCCCAATGCAATCACGATGAAGTCAAGACTGACGAATAAGGGTTTGGCTCCTGAGACCACTTGGAAATATATCTTAACCACCAAAGCTTTATTAAAATATAAAGTTTGAGAGGAGTAAAACAGTGAGCTGACACTTTTCATTATGCATTGTAGGCAGGCCCACATTATTTGAGCCATGAAGATCCCGTTTTGGATGTGCAGAAACGCCTTGCCATGATGTAGGCTTCGTGTCCATGTCCATCGTGAAGAAAGATGAGAGCCTCGCTGAATACCGGTGAAGTATTTAGAAGTTGTCTGTAACCTGTAAACAATGGCTTGTTTCTCGTTTCATATGTTCAAAACCCGAGCCCCTTCCCCAGGAAGTACTATACCGAAAGCTTGTTCTACTGCAATACGTCTGTTTTTAACCTTAGCGATTTTACATCATTACATTTTACATTTACGTATTGTTCTTGTTGTTTTAAAAAATAAAAAGATTGCTTTGTTTTTAGTTCAAATGTACTACAACCCATCTTATTAGAAAGATTCACCTTCCTGGTTTTATGATGCCGACGTCCAGGAACTTCTGCAGCTGTGTGTTTGCAACGTGATCTGTAAAATGGCTCCCGATTATGGTCATAAAACACAGGCCTGTTTGGGAGGACTTTCTTCCTTTCTCTTTGTTTTGGATCTTTTTCCAGCTATTGTGAAACGTCTGGATGTGCTAAAACCCTCCATAGTGTGTATTGTTTAAATAATAGGATTTTCCCACAGGGAGTAATAATGGTGCTTGTATCTGTATTTAGACATAGCCTATTTAAATCAACAAGTTGTTGTTTAGTTTTGTTTAGAATGCGATTAGAATTACTCTTTTTAGGCCTTATCAATAATTCATGTAATTTTTCTTATTGACAATGTTTGGCATTTCCATGTTCAGCCATAATGTAATTTACAGCAGGCCTAGCCCCTATATCGGTGTCAATTGCTATTGATGCCATTCAATTACATAGAACAATGTGGACTGCAAATGGGTTCATGTTATTCAAATATTTATCAAAGATAGGTCTACATTTTGTTATGTCGTTTAACAAACTATAACAGACTAATATTTAAATTGGAGTAGATTCCATGTCAATACATAAAATACCGTAAATACACAACTTGAAGCAACCACATATTTAGTCATGGATCACGTTCTGATTGGCCAGTGAGGAGCCAAGCCACGACACACCCACAAGCTGTTTATTCATCAAAACACAGCCCTTTTGCGCCAATGCCAGCATTGTATGAGTAAAAATAGCAAAAATATCTCTGACACACCCATGAACCTAGAGTATAGTGCTACCTACCACCTGCGCTAAGATTTACCATTGTGTTAGGTTTGTTAAAATATAGCCCTCTGTCTCCTTTAACACAATGAACCTGAGAGTGGAAAGAGAGGAAGGAGGAGACAGACAGAGACACAAAGAGAGATGTAACATGCTAGGAAGCATGTTATTTTCCTATTTGGGTAATTGTGAGGAAATGACAGTCTCACTTCAGGATTTAGACACCAGATTACAGCCTTTACAGCCACATAAACACACCTATCTTCCTCTACTCCTCATTTCCCGCTACTGTTAGTTTTCACTGTCTTTTAACTGTTGTTTTTATTTCTTTACTTAGAGAGCCTGTAAATTAGAGCCTGTAAGTAAGCATTTCACTGTAAGGTCTACACCTGTTGTATTCAGCATTTCACTGTAAGGTCTACACCTGTTGTATTCAGCATTTCACTGTAAGGTCTACACCTGTTGTATTCAGCATTTCACTGTAAGGTCTACACCTGTTGTATTCAGCATTTCACTGTAAGGTCTACACCTGTTGTATTCAGCATTTCACTGTTGTATTCAGCGCACGTGACGACAACGACACTTTGATTTCTGAACAGTGGAAGAAAATGAAACACTTAATGAGACTATATTTTCCTTATCCTCCCTCTCAACCTGCTGTTGGGGAATGGCTAGTTGTCAAAGCTGCCATGCACGTCCGGCAGTGTCAAAACCGCAATAACACACGTATTGAGTACGTCCAACTGTGTTGAGTCATCTCCCTTAGCCAAGCGTATCTGTTGATCCTCCCAGATGGGTTTATCCCCTTCATAATAGCCCTGGGGTTAAATGACATGCTAACAGAAGGTGGAGAGTGTGTTTGTTTTTTCCTCTCTGAAATCTGCAATGAGACAAAGCAACAGGATCAGATAAAACCCAAAGGTAAATCTCAAGGTCATTTTGATGTACAGTACCCGTCAAAGGTTTGGACACACCTACTCATTCAAGGGTCTTTCTTTATTTTTTTACTATTTTCTACATTGTAGAATAATAGTGAAGACATCAAAACTATGAAATAACACATATGGAATCATGTAGTAACCAAAAAAAGTGTTAAACCAATCAAAATATATATTATATTTGACATTCTTCAAAGTAGCCACCCTTTGCCTCGATGACAACAACCCACACTCAGCCTTGCTACACGTGAACCACAGACATAAGATACGTCCACATTCCAAGCATCACATCCACTGAGGTCACCATGACAACTGAGGAGATCGTCTCCAAGGTACCAGGACGTGTTGGATGAGCTTGGCTACCTTCCTGGGGAGTTACACCTAGAAGAGGACGTTGCAGCCCGGGGCCTGTGTAGCAGCTACCAAGACAGATACCTATTCCACTGAAGGAAAAGATCCCAAAGGCCATACATTCAATGGACAATGCAGACATCCAACACCGTGGATCAGCGACATGGTTGTCATTGAAAAACCTGAACAAGTGCGAATATGCATGGTCCCCAGTGCACTCAACAAAGCCTTACTGAGATCGGCACTTCCAGATGCCCATAATAGAAGAGATTCTACCAGAGATATCCAACACAAAGGTATTCTCAGTACTCGATGCCAAAGATGGATATTGACAAATCAAACGTGATGAAGTGAGCCGCTATCTAACAACTTTCTGGGCACCTGCAGGCAGGTATAGATGTCTGAGAATGCCATTTGGAATCAAGTCAGCAGCTGAAGATTACCAGCGCAGACAGTGGGGAAGCACTACAGGGACTAAATGGAGTGAGTGTGATCGCAGATGGCATTCTACTCTATGGATGTGGTGACACACACGAAGAGGCGATGGCAGATCATGACAGAAATCTCACAGCTCTCCTGCAGGGAGCAAGAGATGTCAACCTGAAGCTGAACAAAAATAAACTCTGGTTAAAACTGCCTAGTGTGACATACATGGGTCATCTTCTCACCACAGAGGGCCTTCGCCCTGTCCCAGAGAAAATAACAGCCCGACCGGCGTCAAGTCCCTACAGCGGCTGTTGGGGTTTTGTGAAATATCTTGCAAAATTCATGCCCCGCTAATCTGATGTGTGTGAGCCGCTCAGAAGACTAACTGACAAGGACATTGGATGGACATATCGACCACAGCATGACGCAGTAGTTGAGACTATCAAACAGTAAGTCACACAACACCCACTACTCAAATACTACGATCTGAATGATGAAGTCACACAACACCCACTACTCAAATACTACGATCTGAATGATGAAGTCACACAACACCCACTACTCAAATACTACGATCTGAATGATGAAGTCACACTGCAGTGCGATGCCAGTGAGACAGGTTTGAGCGTAGCCCTTTTTTCAGTTGAAGGCATTCAGTTGTACAACTGACTAGGTGTCACCCTTTCCCTTTCCTTTCTACAAAAAAGGACAACCTGTTGCATTTGACAGAACGTTGACTCAGACAGAACAAAGATATGCACAGATTGAGAAAGAATGTCTCGTCCATTGTTTTTGCATGTGACAAGTTTGACCAGTATCTGCATGGCATGAGAGTTCATCAGAATACACAGCGACCACAAACCACTTGAGACGATCTTCAAGAAATTGCTTCTCACAGCACCCCAGCGACTGCAGAGAATGTTGCTAAGGCTACAAATATACCAACTCCGCGTGCAATACAAACAAGGCCAATAACTACATGTAGCTGACTTCCTGTCCAGAACACCTCGATCAACCACAGAGCACAGACAAATGCAAAACACCAGCCACGGTCTACGCTATGGGTCTGGCCACAACTGCCCTGGAACAGGTGGATCACACCAGTGATGTCAACATCTTAACAAAGACAACGGAGTCAGTCAGAGTACACTGTTCCCAGAACTCACTGGCTCTGTACGCAGAAGTCAACAACTGCTGGCCTGGAGCCAAACCTTCTGTGAAGAGGAGATTTACACAGAAAATGGACTGATATTTAAAGGAAAGAGGGTCTTAAACAGGGCTCCCGAGTGGCGCAGTGGTCTAAGGCACTGCATCTCAGTGCTAGACGTGTCACTACAGACCTTGGTTCGATTCCAGGTTGTATCACAACCAGCTGTGATTGAGAGTTCCATAGGGCAGCACACAATTGGCCCAGTGTTGTCCGGGTTAGGGTTTGGCCGGTGTAGGCTGTCATTGTGAATAAGAATTTGTTCTTAACTGACTTGCCTCGTTAAATAAATGTCAAATAAAAAAATACAATTCATCCCTGACATGTAACGAGCTGACTTTCCACACAAAATACACTCTGGCCATTCAGACATAGAGGCCAGTCTCAGAAAGGCACGTGATGCTGTTTTCTGGCCAAGGATTACGGAGAACGTCAAGATCTTTATCAGCAAATGTGCCACCTGCAACTCCATCCAGAAGCGACAACACAAGGAGACGCTCATCCCCCACCAACTCCATCCAGAAGAGACAACACAAGTAGACACTCATCCCCCACCAACTCCATCCAGAAGAGACAACACAAGGAGACACTCATCCCCCACCAACTCCATTCAGAGGAGACAACACAAGGAGATGCTCATCCCCCACCAACTCCATCCAGAAGAGACAAGACAAGGAGACACTCATCCCCCACCAACTCCATCCAGAAGAGACAACACAAGGAGACACTCATCCCCCACCAACTCCATCCAGAAGAGACAAGACAAGGAGACACTCATCCCCCACCAACTCCATCCAGAAGAGACAACACAATTAGACACTCATCCCCCACCAACTCCATCCAGAAGAGACAACACACGTAGACGCTCATCCCCCACCAACTCCATCCAGAAGAGACAACACACGTAGACACTCATCCCCCACCAACTCCATCCAGAAGAGACAACACAAGGAGACACTCATCCCCCACCAACTCCATTCAGAAGAGACAACACAAGGAGACGCTCATCCCCCACCAACTCCATCCAGAAGAGACAACACAAGGAGACGCTCATCCCCCACCAACTCCATCCAGAAGAGACAACACAAGGAGACGCTCATCCCCCACCAACTCCATTCAGAAGAGACAACACAAGGAGACGCTCATCCCCCACCAACTCCATCCAGAAGAGACAACACAAGGAGACGCTCATCCCCCACCAACTCCATCCAGAAGAGACAACACAAGGAGACGCTCATCCCCCACCAACTCCATTCAGAAGAGACAACACAAGGAGACGCTCATCCCCCACCAACTCCATCCAGAAGAGACAACACACGTAGACACTCATCCCCCACCAACTCCATCCAGAAGAGACAACACAAGTAGACACTCATCCCCCACCAACTCCATCCAGAAGAGACAACACAAGGAGACACTCATCCCCCACCAACTCCATCCAGAAGAGACAACACCAGGAGACGCTCATCCCCCACCAAATCCCTCCCATGGTCCAACATCAGGACTCACAGTGGACAAACACACTGAATGGAGCTGTATTGTTTGCTACAGAGAGATGCGGAAGTAAAGACTTTCTAATTAATATTACCTTGCTCTTGTATTGACTAAACGGCATACAAGGTTCTATTCTGGACGGACCTGTCAGAAGAAAGACCTGAGGGAGAATATGTTCAGTCGCTAAAGAGTGGGAGAATATCATTTTAAAACACAATCGGTACTACCTGAGAGATTGTTGAAATATACATCAATGTTAAGTTTTCCGTTTCATCAGACTTTTGCCCATGTTTTTCCTGGTGGAGAGGAAATGATGGTGCTGTTGATCTCTGTCAGTGATGAGCTGCTGGTTTCCCTGGTGGTAAGGCACACTCAGTGGTTAGAATGTCTCTGATAGAGTCTCTGGTCTCAATCACTGCCATTCTACTCAGAGAGACAGGGCGGAGATGAGAGAGCATATCTCTCTCTCTTTCTCTCTCCCCCATCTTTCTCTCTCTCTCTCTCTTGCTTGTGGAAGGCTACCTAAAATCTTTGACCCAAGTTAAACAATTTAAAGGCAACGCTAACAATTACTAATTGAGTGTATGTAAACTTCTGACCCACTGGGAATGTGATGAAAGACATAAAAGCTAAAATAAATCATTCTCTCTACTGTTATTCTGACATTGCACATTCTTAAAATAAAGTGGTGATCCTAACTGACCTAAGACAAGGATTTTTTACTAGGATTAAATGTCAGGAATTGTGAAAAACTGAGTTTAAACATATTTTGCTAAATTGTATGTAAACTTCTGACTTCAACTGTACATCTGTCACCCTCTCTCTCACACATTCAGATGAGCTCTCTGGCAGGCAATGTTCCCTCTAAGCTGGGCACATGTGCAGGCACACAGGTCCCCTGGGACTGCCATGCAGAAGAAATATCAGCCTGCAAAGAGAAGCACGAGATTGAACTTCACTCAACTTTCTGTTTCTGTTTACTGTGGGAATTGTGTTAAAAAAAAACGCAGTATTAGCTGCTTTCAATGCAACATACCGAAACAAAACGAACTATGCAAGAGATTTTGTTGTAGGCAGAATGTATCGGAGTAGAATTCTATTCCATTGACAGATATGACTCAGCCCATACTCTGTAAACTACACAGACCGGTGCAGTATAAACAATCAGAGATGCAGTAGACGATTGCCATATATGGATCTGTGCCATTCTCTTTGAACTGGACTCTTTGAACATGAGCTGTCTTGAGTAGATGTGCTTGTTTTGAGATCAAAGCCAGAGCTGCATGAAGCCACGTGTGCACATTGTGTTCATATCCTTTACTAGTTAGTGAGTTATTAGCCCAGTTATAGATCATTTGTAGTCAGCAATGGGGGAGTAATTGCTTCCTACAAGAGCACAAAATATGCACATTTCTAGAAATATTTGAAAAGGGAGTCAGGTAAAGAGCTTTTTTTTGTCTTAAAGGGGCAGTGTTGTATTTTGAGACAGGCTTGAATAAGCTAAGTAGCCAATAGGCAGCATAATTAGCCTGAATCTCTGTAATAATGGTATGGGAAAAATAATGCATTTTATGTGTTTTCTTGCATCAAACAATGCGACAACGTGTTCAGTCACCTCCGTCTCTGAAGGACAAGTGGATAAACAGGTTCATGTCAAGCCTCCATGTTTTTTTCAACAGTATCATAGAATGTGGGCCTACACTGAACACCACACAGGTTGAACGATAGAACAGCTTTTTCCATGTTCAAATGTTATGGGATGCTTTTTCTCCGTTGTTTTAGTTAGGCCTACATTATTACTACATAGCCCCAGTAGCCTACTTGACCACTGTCTGAAACTGTATCTTAAAGCGGGTGACAGAGCTTCAGAGTTCCTCTGTGGAGATGGGAGAACCTTCCAGAAGGACAACCATCTCTGCAGCACTCCACCAATCAGGCCTTTATGGAAGAGTGGCCAGACGGAAGCCACTTCTCAGTAAAAGGCACATGACAGCCCGCTTGGAATTAACCAAAAAGGCATCCAAATTACAAGATTCTCTGGTCTGATGAAACCAAGATTGAACTATTTGGCCTGAATGCCAAGCGTTACGTTTTGGAGGAAAACCTGGCACCATCCCTACGGTGAAACATGGTGGTGGCAGCATCATGCTGTGTGGATGTTTTTCAGCGGCAGGGACTGAGAGACTAGTCAGGATAGAGGGAAAGAAGAATGGAGCAAAGTACAGAGAGATCCTTGATGATGAACTGCTCCAGAGCGCTCAGGACCTCAGACTGGGACGAAGTTTCACTTTCCAACAGGAACAGTCCTAAGCACACAGCCAAAACAACGCAGGAGTGGATTCGGGGCAAGTCTTTGACTGTCCTTGAGTGGCCCAGCCAGAGCCCAGACTTGAACCCGATTGAACATCTCTGGAGAGAACTGAATATAGCTGTGAATCGATGGTCCACGTCCAAACTTAACAGGATCTTCAGAGAAGAAGGAGATAACCACTTGTGCATTGGGGAAAGTAGAATAAGTTTTTCAATCACTCCCTTGAGTGCTATGGTCACCCTTTCCTGCTGTGCTTTCAGGTCGTTTGTGCCTGAGTGTATTATTATGTGGCTGGGTGACCCTAGTTGGTCCTCAGACAGAAGGTCTAGGGCGTACTTGGTGTTTGGACATAAGAGTTTAGACACTGTGTTTGGGAAAAGTTCATTTTCTTGTGTATATTTCCCGTTTGAGTCCATAAGGAGTACAATATGTGGGTTTTGGTTGAGGCTAAGGTTGAACCGGGATGTGGACATGATAGTAGGGTTAGGCTTCTGGTTAAGGGGGTATGAGGGTATGTGGTAATGTGTGTTATCTGCTCTCAAAGATACATAATGAGTTATATAATACATTCCTCCAGGAACTCTTCTTTCTGGTCCTTCAATGGGACTTTTATTCCCAGCACCACAGAGAGAGTGTGTTTCTATCAGCCCTCAGTAACAGCTGTCTTTTCCTTTAAACAGATAAATAGGAGATGGCTCTGAATGGATAGTTTCCCCATGACCTCACTAACGGGGCCATCGTCAGTCAGGGGGTGACAGATGTACTTCCTGGAGTATGAAAGCATTGAGTCACCAGAGGGGTTTCTCTGGCTCTGCTGACCCGGAAGTAATACAATCACAGCAAACCCATCTCCAGTGATATTTAACTCCTTTAATACATGGCTGGCCGGGCAAATCGGCAAATCGCTACTTGTGCGACTGTCTTGTTTTGAAGGTGGTTGCGTGTGGGTGTTTGTGTATGTGTGTCCATGCTTTGAATTGATTTGTGAGAAGGGCAGCCACTTCAGTGATTAGTGCTCAATCTGCTGTCTGTCTACAACCTGGGACATCAACAGGAACAAGAGGAAAGTGTGAACGGAAGAAGTATAGTAACAGGTAGTCATACAGACCTGTATCAGAAACAGACAGATGCAGAGATTCATAAACACACATAAGCATTGGCCACACGAGACAGACATACTTATTTGGGGGTTTTGGCTCTGAGTCTAACAGACCTGCTGATTTGTACCACCCTGATGCAAAACTATTTTATTAGATTCAGATGAAGCATTGTGACATCCCAACGGTACGGCCTCCCCTGATAGGAAGTGTGTATAGTAAATTATCTTACAGAGATGATGGTATGGCCTCCCCTGATAGGAAGTGTGTATAGTAAATTATCTTACAGAGATGATGTTATGGCCATTCTGTTTCATCCTCTGTTGTAGCTCAGCTCCCCGAAACGCAGAGGGTACGTCCTAAATGGTATCTTATTCCGTATATAGTTCCCTATGGGCCCTAGGCAACAGTAATGCACTACATTTCGTACCATTTGAGACGCAGCCATAAAGTATTTATCTATCTAGGAAAGCCAGTTAAGAACAAATGTATCTTTACAATGATGGCCTAACCCTCCTCTAACCCTCCCCTAACCCGGACGACGCTGGGACAATTGTGCGCCGCCCTATGGTCGATCACGGCCGGTTGCGGTACAGCCCGCGATCCAACCTGGGTCTGTAGTGACGCCTCTAGCACTGCGACGCAGTGCCTTAGACCGCTGCGCCACTCGGTCACAACTAACAGGACTCTTCCTGTACAGCTCTAATTGGAACGTCCACACTGAAATATTAGATGTTTGAATGTGTGAGAGCATAAGGTAAGAGGTTCAGACCCACAGGTCAAGAAGGTAGCCTAGCGGTTAGAGAAGCCAGCCAGCTACCGGATGATTGCCAGTTCAACCAGGATCGGAAGGAAAACAATCTGTGGGGATGTGAAATTAAAACCAGAGGGTTGCTGTTTAAAATCCTAGATGCCGTTGCCTGATGTTGTGCCCTTGAATAAGGCACGTAACCCCCCACAACAACTGCTTCACAGATGCCCAGTGAAGTCAGTCCCATGAACAGCAACGCCTGTCCTCTATTTGACCTAGATAGTTTGTGTGTACAGTACGTATTGATATTGATTTGTAGGCTACGTGTGACTTTTTATTGAAGTTTTATTGATGTAGTTCTGTCCTTGAGCTGATCTTGTCTATTAATGTTCTGTATAATGTCATGGCTCATGTTCTGTAGGGACCCCAAGAAGAGTTGCTGCTTCTGTCGCAACAGTTAATGGGGATCCTAATTAAAAACAAATTCCAAATCCCATGTCTGTAACAGTACCCTGCTCCAACCTCTATATGTCTGTAACAGTCCCCTGCTCCAACCACTATATGTCTTTAACGGTCCCCTGCTCCAACCTCTATATGTCTGTAACAGTCCCCTGCTCCAACCTCTATATGTCTGTAACAGTCCCCTGCTCCAACCTCAATATGTCTGTAACAGTCCCCTGCTCCAACCTCTATATGTCTGTAACAGTCCCCTGCTCCAACCTCTATACTGTATGTCTCTAACAGTCCCCTGCTCCAACCTCTATATGTCTGTAACAGTCCCCTGCTCCAACCTCTATATGTCTGTAACAGTCCCCTGCTCCAACCTCTATATGTCTGTAACAGTCCCCTGCTCCAACCTCTATATGTCTATAACAGTCCCCTGCTCCAACCTCTATACTGTATGTCTCTAACAGTCCCCTGCTCCAACCTCTATATGTCTGTAACAGTCCCCTGCTCCAACCTCTATATGTCTGTAACAGTCCCCTGCTCCAACCTCTATATGTCTGTAACAGTCCCCTGCTCCAACCTCTATATGTCTGTAACAGTCCCCTGCTTCAACCTCTATATGTCTGTAACAGTCCCCTGCTCCAACCTCTATATGTCTGTAACAGTCCCCTGCTCCAACCTCTATATGTCTGTAACAGTCCCCTGCTCCAACATCTATATGTCTGTAACAGTCCCCTGCTCCAACATCTATATGTCTGTAACAGTCCCCTGCTCCAACCTCTATATGTCTGTAACAGTCCCCTGCTCCAACCTCTATATGTCTGTAACAGTACCCTGCTCCAACCTTTATATGTCTGTAACAGTCCCCTGCTCCAACCTCTATACTGTATGTCTCTAACAGTCCCCTGCTCCAACCTCTATATGTCTGTAACAGTCCCCTGCTCCAACCTCTATATGTCTGTAACAGTCCCCTGCTCCAACCTCTATACTGTATGTCTCTAACAGTCCCCTGCTCCAACCTCTATATGTCTGTAACAGTCCCCTGCTCCAACCTCTATATGTCTGTAACAGTCCCCTGCTCCAACCTCTATACTGTATGTCTCTAACAGTCCCCTGCTCCAACCTCTATATGTCTGTAACAGTCCCCTGCTCCAACCTCTATATGTCTGTAACAGTCCCCTGCTCCAACCTCTAAATGTCTGTAACAGTCCCCTGCTCCAACCTCTATATGTCTGTAACAGTCCCCTGCTCCAACCTCTATACTGTATGTCTCTAACAGTCCCCTGCTCCAACCTCTATATGTCTGTAACAGTCCCCTGCTCCAACCTCTATATGTCTGTAACAGTCCCCTGCTCCAACCTCTATATGTCTGTAACAGTCCCCTGCTCCAACCTCTATATGTCTGTAACAGTCCCCTGCTTCAACCTCTATATGTCTGTAACAGTCCCCTGCTCCAACCTCTATATGTCTGTAACAGTCCCCTGCTCCAACCTCTATATGTCTGTAACAGTCCCCTGCTCCAACATCTATATGTCTGTAACAGTCCCCTGCTCCAACCTCTATATGTCTGTAACAGTCCCCTGCTCCAACCTCTATATGTCTGTAACAGTCCCCTGCTCCAACCTCTATATGTCTGTAACAGTCCCCTGCTCCAACCTCTATATGTCTGTAACAGTCCCCTGCTCCAACCTCTATACTGTATGTCTCTAACAGTCCCCTGCTCCAACCTCTATATGTCTGTAACAGTCCCCTGCTCCAACCTCTATATGTCTGTAACAGTCCCCTGCTCCAACCTCTATACTGTATGTCTCTAACAGTCCCCTGCTCCAACCTCTATATGTCTGTAACAGTCCCCTGCTCCAACCTCTATATGTCTGTAACAGTCCCCTGCTCCAACCTCTATATGTCTCTAACAGTCCCCTGCTCCAACCTCTATATGTCTGTAACAGTCCCCTGCTCCAACCTCTATATGTCTGTAACAGTCCCCTGCTCCAACCTCTATATGTCTGTAACAGTCCCCTGCTCCAACCTCTATACTGTATGTCTGTAACAGTCCCCTGCTCCAACCTCTATATGTCTGTAACAGTCCCCTGCTCCAACCTCTATATGTCTGTAACAGTCCCCTGCTCCAACCTCTATACTGTATGTCTCTAACAGTCCCCTGCTCCAACCTCTATATGTCTGTAACAGTCCCCTGCTCCAACCTCTATATGTCTCTAACAGTCCCCTGCTCCAACCTCTATACTGTATGTCTCTAACAGTCCCCTGCTCCAACCTCTATATGTCTCTAACAGTCCCCTGCTCCAACCTCTATACTGTATGTCTCTAACAGTCCTTGTGAACTTGTGTACAATTGACAAATAATATGATCTCAATCTTAGTCTCCAGGCTTTGTGTTTGTTGTGTTTGAAGTGTTGCCGTGGGGAAGATGACAGTTCCGTGTGTGTCCCACAGTGACAGCTATAATGGGGCAGAGTTTAAGACCTGAGAAGCAAGGGACTTGAGTGGTAACATACTATACCATGTCTTTACTCTGGCCTCAGTAGGTCCCTGTTTTGAGGCAGATGTAATATGTAGATGTATAGTGATGACTGGTCCCTAAAGACAGATCATTACACTATCACATCTGTTCCACGTGTTCTCATAATCAATAACCAGAAAACACATCATTATGGGGGAAGGGCAGTGAAGAACAAAGGGTGATGATGATGATGATGATAATGACAGTAGTTACAATGAGAGCCATGTTATCTGTGGCACACCTGAGGATGATGGTTTAATAAGGTAAATATTCATTAAAGTCACGCTGGTCATAATACACAGTACTTAAAGTGACTCCACAGCTGTCAATGAATTGTGCTTATCTACGGTCAGTTAAGCAGTTTGTCTTTTTATAGTTAAAGGATTTGTGAAGGGAAAGGTGGTCATTGATCTGTGTCTAAAGGTAACTTCCACCCAGTCTCTGGAGCATCCTTACTGACAGGAAGGGTCCATCTCTGGACAGAAAAACCTTTATTCAAATGCTGCTCCAATGGCAACAGTCGAAGAACCCTTTTTCAGTTCTAGATAGCACCTTTTTTCAAATTAAAAGTGCAAAGGAAGATGCATTTTTTAAGCTGCCATCACTAACCTTTGAGGGTCAATGTTGTGTGAATCACAATTCAGCAGGGTAGGTAAACGGAACACAGAACTAGAGACCATTGTCAGACATTCTATACCTGAGAGGTCCTTGTCTGAGACTGGAAAGCTTCTGTCCCTCTATAAATGACATTCCGCGCTTGTGACATTGACAGTGAAAAAAGCCACTTGCAGGGAAATGTTCCAGGTAAATGTCTTGAGTTGGAGGCATGACGTCCAATAGCTGATTCTTCACAGAAGTCTTCTCTATAGACCAGGACTGGGCAGGCCTGATTCAATACCGCCCCCAAAACTTTAAAAAGTTTTGAAAAAACATATTTCTCATTCAAATGAAAAGCCCAATGAAGGCATTTTGAAGGCCCGTATAAATAACAACTGCACGAGGACGGACAGTGACTGACAGGCTGACACACACGTCACAGTTACAAATAGTAGCTAGCTAGAAATTGTGCAAAAAATGAGTTTGTCAAAGATTTCAAAGAAAAGCAAAGTAGACAATGAATGTAGGGTGTTCCAGCAAGAGCGGATATCGAAATATGTCTTTATTGAGGTATCAGGGAAAGTCTTTATTGAGGTATCAGGGAAAGTCTTTATTGAGGTATCAGGGAAAGTCTTTATTGAGGTTTCAGGGAAAGTCTTTATTGAGGTATCAGGGAAAGCTGTGTGCTCAGTGTGCAAAGAGAGCATCACTGTCTTGAAAGACTACAACTTGTCTACGATTTCAAAGTGTTGGAAAACGGCATGCTGTCTGGCAACAGACAGACAGAAAACACAGGTATAAATACACAGGGAATAATGGGGAAGATGGGCGACACCTGGAGGGGGGTGGAGACAATCACAAGGACAGGTGAAACAGATCAGGGCGTGACAGTCAGAGACTTCACTCCTCACACTGCTCTAGTCAATGTCCATCAGAGACTTCACTCCTCACACTGCTCTAGTCAATGTCCATCAGAGACTTCACTCCTCACACTGCTCTAGTCAATGTCCATCAGAGACTTCACTCCTCACACTGCTCTAGTCAATGTCCATCAGAGACTTCACTCCTCATCCCTGTAGTTTAAATGTAATGTTGAGCTCTCTCTCGTTCTTGTGTTTTTGTACAACCCGTTAACAAGAGTTCTGTCCGTGGTGCTGAAGGCACAGTGTTCTTTTCCCTCTGTGTAGTTCACTGCGTGTTTTAATAATGAAAATACCTACCAAAAGGAGAACATGGATGTGGTTTATTTCTGTGTGTCACGACTTCTGCCGAAGTCGTTGCCTCTCCTTGTCCGGGCGGTGTTCGGCGGTCGACTTCACCGGTCTTCTAGTCATCATCGATCCATTTTTCATTTTCCATTGGTTTTGTCTTGTCTTCCCACACACCTGTTGTCAATCCCATTCATTACCTGTTGTGTATTTAACCCTCTGTTTCCCTTCATGTGTTTGTCAGAGATTGTTCGTTGTCAAGTGTTGTGTGTTTTGTGTATAAGTGTGCGATGGGTCTTCATACCCAGATTTTGTATTATATTTTTTAGTGAGTGTTATGGAACTTATTACTGGAACTTTTATTAAAGTACTCCATGCTACACTCTATTTTGACTCTCCTGCGCCTGACTTCCTCTGCCACTTATACACGCCATTGTGACAGAATCTCTGACCTTAAAAATGAAGTCAGCAGGAGGAGGCACTTCACTAATGGAGGTTGAGGAACGCGTCCTGGAACACGCGGCGGAGATTGACAGTCTGTGCGCTGTCATGGATCGCATTGTCCAGAGTATGGACCGCTGGGAGAGACAGGGAGCGTGTCCAGTACCTCCACCACCCCCTGGAATTCCTTCGAACGTTTTTTCCCCGCCGGAACAGAACAGGATCCAGTTGTCCCTACCCACGGGATACAATGGAGATACTACCAGCTGC
This sequence comes from Salvelinus fontinalis, assembly GCF_029448725.1. Lineage (NCBI taxonomy): Eukaryota > Metazoa > Chordata > Actinopteri > Salmoniformes > Salmonidae > Salvelinus > Salvelinus fontinalis. The sequence continues at coordinate 6,321,871 of NC_074697.1, forward strand.
CAGGGTTTTCTCCTAAAACTGAACTTGTATCTGGCCACGGTCTCTCCAGTACCAACAGACCGTGAGAAAAGCTTCGCCCTCATCTCCTGCCTTACCGGGAAAGCACCGGAGTGGGCCAACGCTGTGTGTGGAGAGGATAAGGCGTTGGACCATTTTGAGGAGCTCATCTGCCATTTCCGGAAGGTATTCGACCATCCATCCGAAGGCAGAGCAGCAGGTGAGCTCCTCTATCATCTGAGGCAGGGGGAGAGGAGTGCTCAGGAGTTCGCGTTGGAATTTAGGACTTTGGCTGCCGGCGCTGGATGGAGCGACAGGGCCCTGATCGACCACTACCGTTGTAGTCTACGCGAGGACGTCCGTCGGGAGCTGGCCTGTAGAGACACCACCCTCAACTTCGACCAACTGGTGGATATGTCCATCAGGCTGGACAACATGCTGGCTACTCGGGGACGTCTAGATCGGGGTCTGGTTGTTCCATCCTCTCGCACTCTCTCTCCCGAACCTATGGAATTGGGAGGGATGGTGCGCAGGGAGACTGGAGGGGGTACCCGCTCGAGCACCATCTATGATCGCAGAGATCACACTGCTGATCGGTGCCGGGTTGGTTCCTCTGGGAATAGAGAAGGCAGGCAGGGCACTCTGGCATCACCCCAGGTGAGTAGGCACCATACTCATCCAGAGCCCTCTGCTGCACTTATGTTTGTCTCTGTCACCTTTCCGGATTTTCCCCTGCATTCCCAGTATAAGGCGCTAGTAGATTCAGGCGCGGCTGGGAATTTCATTAATAAAAATTTAGCTTATAGTTTAGGGATTCCTATTGTTTCTGTGGATATGCCTTTCCCTATTCATGCCTTAGATAGTCGACCAATAGGGTTAGGGTTTATCAGGGAGGTCACCGCACCTTTGTCTATGATAACGCAGGAGGGTCACAAGGAGAAGATTAGTCTTTTCCTTATTGATTCCCCTGCGTATTCTGTGGTGTTAGGCCTACCCTGGTTAACTACTCATAACCCCACTGTTTCTTGGCCACAGAGGGCTCTCACGGGGTGGTCGCGAGAGTGCTCAGGTAGGTGTGTAGGGGTTTCCGTTGGTGCTACTACGGTGGAAAGTCCAGACCAGGTTTCCACCGTGCGCATTCCCCCAGAATATGCCGATTTGGCACTCGCCTTCTGTAAAAAGAAGGCGACTCAATTACCACCCCATCGACAGGGGGATTGTGCGATAGATCTCCTGGTAGACGCTGCATATCCCAGGAGTCACGTGTATCCTCTGTCGCAAGCGGAGACAGTGGCTATGGATAATTATATCTCTGAATCCCTGCGTCAGGGGTTCATTCAGCCATCCATTTCACCCGCCTCTTCGAGTTTCTTTTTTGTGAAGAAGAAGGATGGCGGTTTACGCCCGTGCATTGATTATCGAGACCTTAATAAAATCACGGTAAAATATAGTTACCCGCTACCTTTGATTAATACAGTAATGGAGTCAATGCGCGGGGCCCGCTTCTTCACAAAATTGGATCTCAGGAGTGCGTACAATCTGGTGCGTATTAGGAGGGGTGATGAGTGGAAGACGGCATTTAGCACCACCTCAGGTCATTATGAGTACCTGGTCATGCCATATGGGTTGATGAATGCTCCATCAGTCTTCCAATCGTTTGTAGATGAGATTTTCAGGGACCTGAACGGGCAGGGTGTAGTGGTGTATATCGATGATATTTTGATATACTCTGCTACACGCGCTGAGCATGTGTCCTTGGTGCGCAGGGTGCTTGGTCGCCTGTTGGAGCATGATTTATATGTCAAGGCTGAGAAATGCTTGTTCTTCCAACAATCCATCTCCTTCCTAGGGCATCAGATTTCCACTTCAGGAGTGGAAATGGAGAGCGACCGCATTACAGCCGTGCGTAATTGGCCGACTCCAACCACGGTAAAGGAGGTGCAGCGTTTTTTAGGGTTTGCCAATTACTACCGGAGATTTATCCGGGGTTTTGGTCAGGTTGCAGCTCCCATTACCTCACTGCTAAAGGGGGGACCGGTGCGCTTGCAGTGGTCGGCCGAGGCGAATAGGGCTTTTGGTAAACTGAAGGCTCTGTTTACCTCGGCGCCTGTGTTGGCTCATCCGGATCCCTCTTTGCCATTCATAGTAGAGGTGGACGCATCCGAAGCTGGGATAGGAGCAGTGCTCTCTCAGCGTTCGGGTGTGCCACCGAAGCTTCGCCCCTGTGCTTTCTTTTCGAAGAAGCTCAGCCCGGCGGAGCGTAACTATGATGTGGGGGACCGAGAGCTGTTAGCTGTCGTAAAAGCCTTGAAGGTGTGGAGGCATTGGCTTGAGGGGGCTAATCACCCTTTTCTCATCTGGACTGACCACCGCAATCTGGAGTACATCCGGCAGGCGAAGAGACTAAATCCTCGCCAGGCAAGGTGGGCCATGTTTTTCACTCGTTTTGTGTTTACGCTTACTTACAGACCAGGCTCCCAGAACGTCAAGGCAGACGCATTGTCTCGGCTGTATGACACAGAGGAGCGACCCATGGATCCCACTCCCATACTCTCAGAGTCGTGTTTGGTGGCGCCAGTAATGTGGGAGCTGGACGCGGACATTGAGCGGGCGTCACGTGCAGAGCCCTCTCCTCCTGAGTGTCCAGCTGGTCGTCTGTACGTTCCGTCTGCCGTCCGCGACCGATTGATCTATTGGGCTCACACATCACCCTCCTCTGGTCATCCTGGGATAGGTCGGACGATGCGCTGTCTTGATGGGAGGTACTGGTGGCCCACTTTAGCTAAGGACGTGAGGATTTATGTTTCCTCCTGTTCGGTGTGCGCCCAGTGCAAGGCTCCTAGACACCTGCCTAGAGGTAAGCTTTTACCTTTACCCGTTCCTCAACGGCCGTGGTCGCACCTGTCAGTGGATTTTGTGACTGATCTTCCACCTTCACAGGGTTACACCACGATCCTGGTCGTTGTGGATCGGTTTTCTAAGTCCTGTCGTCTTCTCCCTTTGCCCGGTCTCCCTACGGCCTTACAAACTGCGGAGGCTCTGTTTACACATGTTTTCCGGCATTATGGGGTGCCTGAGGATATAGTGTCTGATCGGGGTCCCCAGTTCACGTCAAGGGTCTGGAAGGCGTTCATGGAACGTCTGGGGATCTCGGTTAGTCTTACCTCAGGTTTTCACCCCGAGAGTAATGGGCAGGTGGAGAGAGTTAACCAGGATGTGGGCAGGTTTCTGCGGTCCTATTGCCAGGACCGGCCAGGGGAGTGGGCGAAGTTCGTGCCCTGGGCAGAGATAGCCCAGAACTCGCTACGTCACTCCTCTACTAACCTTACCCCTTTTCAATGTGTATTAGGGTATCAGCCGGTTCTGGCTCCTTGGCATCAGAGTCAGACCGAAGCTCCTGCGGTGGACAATTGGTTTCGGCACGCTGAGGAAACTTGGGAGGCAGCCCACGTCCACCTTCAGCGTGCCATAAGGCGCCAGAAAATTGGCGCAGACCGTCGCCGCAGTGAGGCCCCGGTGTTTGTACCAGGGGACAGGGTCTGGCTCTCGACCCGAAACCTGCCCCTCCGCCTGCTCTGCCGGAAGCTGTGTCCGCGGTTTGTGGGGCCGTTTAAAGTTCTGAGGAGAGTGAACGAGGTATGTTATAGATTACAACTGCCCATTAATTACCGTATTAACCCCTCGTTCCATGTGTCTCTCCTCAGGCCGGTGGTGGCTGGCCCACTCCAGGAGGCTGAAGTGCGTGAAGTTCCTCCGCCTCCTCTAGACATCGAGGGGGCCCCGGCGTACGCTATTCGATCCATTTTGGATTCGAGACGTCGGGCGAGGGGCCTTCAGTACCTCGTGGACTGGGAGGGGTACGGGCCGGAGGAGAGATGCTGGGTTCCGGTGGAGGACGTTTTAGATCCTTCTATGTTAAAAGAATTCCACCGCCTCCATCCGGATCGCCCTGCACCTCGCCCTCCGGGTCGTCCCCGAGGCCGGTGTCGACGCGCTGCTGGAGCCGCGCGTCAGGGGGGGGGTAATGTCACGACTTCTGCCGAAGTCGTTGCCTCTCCTTGTCCGGGCGGTGTTCGGCGGTCGACTTCACCGGTCTTCTAGTCATCATCGATCCATTTTTCATTTTCCATTGGTTTTGTCTTGTCTTCCCACACACCTGTTGTCAATCCCATTCATTACCTGTTGTGTATTTAACCCTCTGTTTCCCTTCATGTGTTTGTCAGAGATTGTTCGTTGTCAAGTGTTGTGTGTTTTGTGTATAAGTGTGCGATGGGTCTTCATACCCAGATTTTGTATTATATTTTTTAGTGAGTGTTATGGAACTTATTACTGGAACTTTTATTAAAGTACTCCATGCTACACTCTATTTTGACTCTCCTGCGCCTGACTTCCTCTGCCACTTATACACGCCATTGTGACACTGTGCATGTTAAAAAAGTAAAATAAGTAGCATATCTGGATGTGATTTACAGTAGATATATCTGTGAACACAGTCATACACATCATGTCTAATCCTGTAATATGATTCTGGCCTGCGATGGCAAAAATATATTCTAATGTGTCCCTCCATGGAAAACAATTACCCAAGCCTGCTCTAGACCCTCATGGTACCTGACGGGAATAAAACACAGCCAGCAAAATAGAGAGTGTTGTTTCTTTTCATTAGCAACAACACAGAGACATGTAATGACCTGTCTGAAGAGGATAGAGGAAGGACACTAGTCAGGACATCTTAGTCAGTACCGTCATGCCCATGTTTCCCTGTCACCCTTGCACCCTGCCCCTGTCCGCCCCCTGTCTCTGTGCCCAGAGGTAAGGATGGGGTAAGTGAAGGGAAGAGTTTGTGGCAGAGACTCGGTGTCACACTGTGAAATGGCTTGTAACGATCATGTGATACAAGATTGTTTCTGTGTGTGTGTGTGTGTGTGTGTGTGTGTGTGTGTGTGTGTGTGTGTGTGCGTGTGCGTGTGCGTGTGCGTGTGTGTGTGTGTGTGTGTTGGGGTGTGTGTGTGTGTGTGTGTGTGTGTGTGTTTGGACGTGTGTGGAAGGGATGCAAGTGTGTGCTCCTTGTCACAGAATGTGTGTGTGTGTGCCAGGCAGTGAAATTGCTCGTGAGTATTTGGTTAGACAGGGTGTTATTGGGCTGTCAGCACGGTAACGCTGCTCACACATTGACTGGGTGAAGAGAGAGAGAGACAGAGAGGAGAGAGAGAGAGAGAGAGAGACAGAGAGGAGAGAGAGAGAGAGAGAGAGACAGAGAGAGACAGAGAGAGAGACAGAGAGAGAGACAGAGAGAGAGAGAGAGACAGAGACAGAGACAGAGAGAGAGACAGAGAGAGAGAGAGAGAGAGAGAGAGACAGAGAGACAGAGAGACAGAGAGACAGACAGAGAGACAGACAGACAGACAGACAGACAGACAGACAGACAGACAGACAGACAGAGATATATAGAGAGAGAATAAAAAGGAACAATATGCTCTGTGTGCCATCGCGTTTCATTTCTGATGACATTACAAAGCTTACAGTTTCAAACAAAAGCCACTGAGACTCCAGCAAGTTGTGATAGGAGGTGACAGCTCCACAGGCTTACAGTTCCCTTCTGATGCTCCCACTGGCTTTGACCAGATATCAACAACACACTTAAAAAGAAGAAATGGCATCCTTTATACCGAATGGCAACCAGAGGTATTCAAACAAAACAGCTCCAGCCTGCTGCCGAGTTAACCCAAGGTTGGGTACCACTCTGAGACTGTAAACAAATGGACGACAGATCTCTGTTGGGAAAATGAAGGCAAAGGGATTTCATTGTATGTGCAACACACATGGGGAGTACATCTGGTTAAAGATCTACAAAACATTAAAATCAGGATTTAGACAAAGAAAATATTTTGAAAGGAAGAAAGACAGATTAAGGATTGGGCTGTCCTGCTAGAGGAGATACAGTGAATAGCCCAGGCTATGAACCTACAGAGGATTCTCATTTGGGCAGAAGTCCTTCCTCTCCTCAACTCCCTCCTCCTCCTCTCTTCAGTGACCCGGAAACTGTTAACCTGTTTGGGCTGCAGGGGCAGTATTGAGTAGCCGGATAAAAGGTGCCCATTTCAAACGGCCTCGTACTCAATTCTTGCTCGTACAATATGCCTATTATTATTACTATTGGATAGAAAACACTCTCTAGTTTCTAAAACCGTTTGAATTATATCTGTGAGTAAAACAGAACTCATTTTGCAGCAAACTTCCTGACAGGAAGTGGAAAATCTGAAATCGATGCTCTGTTCTAGGGCCTGCCTATAAATGTCCTTGATATATATCAGTATACATGCACTTCATACGTCTTCCACTAAATGTCGACAGGCAGTGAGAGAAGAAATTGAGTGTATAACTTGATCTGGAGTCGAATAAATGCTCTTTGTATGACGTGTCACCAGTTTCCTGTTTTCTGGAGAGCGCGTGAAGGGACCTGGTATTGCCTTCTGTAAAGCTGTCGTTATGGATGACTAATATCTCCGGCTTTGATTTTATTTGATACATGTGACAATATCATCGTAAAGTATGTTTTTTCAATATAGTTTTATTAGATTATTGAAATTTTTTCGGGACGTTAGGCGTGTTGCGTTCTGTGCCTTTGTTCAGGAAGGAGAGCTTCGAGCCACTTTGCTAGCTTTCCGTGCTAATTGACTGGAGAAGAGGACATTCTAAATCCAAACTACGATTGTTCTGGACAAAGGACCCCTTGTACAACATTCTGATGAAAGATCATCAAAAGTAGGACCCATTTTATGATGTTATTTCATATATCTGTCGTACATGTGAACTAGTCGTTTGCTCCCAGGTTTTGGGCACGCTCTCGCCATAACGTAAACTGCATATCGTAATGAAGTTATTTTTAGAATTCTAACACGGCGATTGCATTAAGAACTAGAGTATCTATAATTTCCTATACAACATGTATTTTTTAGTAACGTGTATGTATAGTTATTTGGTCAGAATAGTTGAGTGCCATAAAAATATCCGCACATTCTTGGAAAAAGATGCTACGTTAGCACAATGTATAACCACTGATTTCAGCTCTAAATATGCACATTTTTGAACAAAACATAAGTGTATGTATAACCTGATGTTATAGGACTGTCATCTGATGAAGCTTATCAAGGTTAGTCAAAAATTATATATCTTTTGCTGGTTTATTCGCTATCGCTAACGTGCCTATTGCTATCGCTAACGTGCCTATTGCTATCGCTAACGTGCCTTGATGAATGAATGCGGTAGTGTGGTAGGCTATTGTAGTAAGCTAATATAATGCTATATTGTGTTTTCTCTGTAAAACACTTAAAAAATCGGAAATGTTGGCTGGATTCACAAGATGTTTGTCTTTAATTTGCTATACACCATCAATTTTTCAGAAATGTTTTATGATGAGAATTTAGATATTTGACGTTGGTGTCTGTAATTACTCTGGCTGCTTCGGTCCTATTTGTGACGGTAGCTGTGACGGTAGCTGCAATGTAAAACTGATTTATACCTCAAATATGCACATTTTTCGAACAAAACATAGATTTATTGTATAACATGTTATAAGACTGTCATCTGATGAAGTTGTTTCTTGGTTAGTTTGGTTGGTTCTTGGTTAGTTAGGTTGGCTTTGTGCATGCTACCTGTGCTGTGAAAAATGTCTGTCCTTTTTTGTATTTGGTGGTGAGCTAACATAAATATATGTGGTGTTTTCGCTGTAAAACATTTAAAAAATTGGACATGTTGGCTGGATTCACAAGATGTTATCTTTCATATGCTTTATTGGACTTGTTAATGTGTGAAAGTTAAATATTTCTAAAAAATATATTTTGAATTTCGCGCCCTGCACTTGAAGTGGCTGTTGTCATATTGTGCCCGGCTTCGGGCTTGCAGCCCAAAGAAGTTTGGTCCAGTGCTCGAGGAGAGTTTCATTTGTTAGAAGGTCAAACACTGACTCTGATGACATCCTCCTCAGGTTCCCATAATGTTAGTCATTAAGCAGCAGATCTAACATTCTCCTCAGGTTCCCATAATGTTAGTCATTAAGTAGCAGATCTAACATTCTCCTCAGGTTCCCATAATGTTAGTCATTAAGCAGCAGATCTAACATCCTCCTCAGGTTCCCATAATGTTAGTCATTAAGCAGCAGATCTAACATCCTCCTCAGGTTCCCATAATGTTAGTCATTAAGCAGCAGATCTAACATCCTCCTCAGGTTCCCATAATGTTAGTCATTAAGTAGCAGATCTAACATTCTCCTCAGGTTACCCATAATGTTGGTCATTAAGCAGCAGATCTAACATCCTCCTCAGGTTCCCATAATGTTAGTCATTAAGCAGCAGATCTAACATTCTCCTCAGGTTCCCATAATGTTAGTCATTAAGTAGCAGATCTAACATTCTCCTCAGGTTCCCATAATGTTAGTCATTAAGCAGCAGATCTAACATCCTCCTCAGGTTCCCATAATGTTAGTCATTAAGTAGCAGATCTAACATTCTCCTCAGGTTCCCATAATGTTAGTCATTAAGCAGCAGATCTAACATTCTCCTCAGGTTCCCATAATGTTAGTCATTAAGCAGCAGATCTAACATTCTCCTCAGGTTCCCATAATGTTAGTCATTAAGCAGCAGATCTAACATCCTCCTCAGGTTCCCATAATGTTGGTCATTAAGCAGCAGATCTAACATCCTCCTCAGCTTCCCATAATGTTAGTCATTAAGCAGCAGATCTAACATTCTCCTCAGGTTCCCATAATGTTAGTCATTAAGTAGCAGATCTAACATTCTCCTCAGGTTCCCATAATGTTAGTCATTAAGCAGCAGATCTAACATCCTCCTCAGGTTCCCATAATGTTAGTCATTAAGCAGCAGATCTAACATTCTCCTCAGGTTACCCATAATGTTAGTCATTAAGCAGCAGATCTAACATTCTCCTCAGGTTCCCATAATGTTAGTCATTAAGCAGCAGATCTAACATCCTCCTCAGGTTACCATAATGTTAGTCATTAAGCAGCACCCCACAACACGGCTGAGGTAATATCTCAAACCCCCAAGGCTGAGTGATAGGAGGATATACAGTGCATGATGGTATGCCTGGATGTGTGTCTGTTTGGCCATGTGTTTCCTTGTATATCTTACTGTCTGCTTGTTCAACTATGTCTACGTTTAGTGTGTTTGTGTACGAAGAAGAGAGAGTGAGAGAGAGTGAGAGAGAGCGAGGGAAAGAGGGAAAGAGGTAGAGAGAGAGAGAGTGGGCAGGGAGAGGGAGAGAGAGGGAGAAAAAGGGAGGGAGAGAGAGAAAGAGAGAGAGAAAGAGAGAGGGAGAGAGAGATAGAGGGAGAAGGACCGGAGAGAGAGAAGAGAGAGAGAGAGGGACAGGAGAGAGAGAAGAGAGAGAGAGAGAGGGACAGGAGAGAGAGAAGTGAGAGAGATAGAGAGGGACAGGAGAGATAGAAGAGAGAGAGGGACAGGAGAGAGAGAAGAGAGAGAGGGACAGGAGAGAGAGAGAGAAGTGAGAGAGATAGAAAGGGACAGGAGAGAGAGAAGAGAGATGAAGAGAGAGAGAGGAGAGCACAAACACAGTAGATAGCAGTGGATGAGACCACAGCACTCAGAGTCACGTCAAAGCTTTGATGACGTCACAGTGTTTTCATTCTACCTTTCATCCTTTTTCTTCCCCTCATTTTCCCCTCCATCTGCGACACACTTGTGTCACTCCATCATCACAATAACAAAGACACATTCTTCCTTCAGATCAAACACCTGACGGGATGGTTTCACAGGAAGCACATTGATTCATCTCAGATTGGATCTATGTGGTTGAAAAAAGAGCTTGAAAACCTGGAAGAACATTGTCCTACTTCAAGTTGAAATATACAGGTGAAGAATAACCAGTATCGTCGAGTAGAGAAAAAAACTTCACATTTGAATTTAAAGCACAGTCAGAGGTGTCCCTTCTGTTCAATATGAATGAGCGTTAAAGAGAGATGGTGCACAGGCAATATGTGTGTGTGTGTGTGTGTGTGTGTGTGTGTGTGTGTGTGTGTGTGTGTGTGTGTGTGTGTGTGTGTGTGTGTGTGCAGACAAGCAGGCCAGTCTAAGCAGTGTTCCCAAAACACTGGGTGGTGCATGGTGTTCCAGACAGTGTTGCTAATGAATAGTTGTTCTGACTGTGCTCCTGCAATAAACCCAAGTCATTATCCTCCTAGACACACACACACACACACACACACACACACACACACACACACACACACACACACACACACACACACACACACACACACACACACACACACACACACACACACACACACACACACACACACACACACACACACACACATACACACACACACACACACACACTAGAATATTCCAACAAGGTCTCACAGTCTCATTGCAGTATTAGACGTCTATTCACGTTTCTACAAAGATCACATTTTGAAGTTGCTCCTAACATTAAATTCCAAAATATTTTTGCCATCCTGGATTGACTCCTCCTGCTCAGTATCCTTCTGTTTCTCCAAATGTAAAATTTAGAAGTTGCTCCAAACGTAAAATTTCAAAATCACTCTTGCGTGATCTACCTGAATATTAATCACAGTGACAAGATCCCTTCCTCTCAGCCACCCCATCCCCCCGAGGGACTGCCGATTAGAGCGGAAATCAAGTTACGGTCCCCGTGGCTAAATTGATATCATTATGTTTACAGCAGAATGAATAATTGATTATTGTATCGTTAGATGGGAGTTTAATGATGTGTGACACTCAGGTAGATGGCTCGCCGCAGGTGAGAACCATAATTAGGGTCTAATTCCATTCCCAATGCAGACACACAAACACACAGACACTGCATCCCTTCCCTAATTAGCGTTACACTCCGACACACTGAAAAGTTTGCAGCCCTTAGTTCCACTCCAGCAGACTGGTGCTTCTCGTTCTCGTACTTCAGGGTAAAAATTCAACATTGGCTGGATCTCAATAGTGTTCCTTCTTACCCTCAACTACTCTTCTTTTCAAGGGTAAAATCAACACATACAAATTAAGTTGATAAAAAAACATTATTCTATTTCAAGTCAGTTTATTTATGTTACACATGACTTACAATTAAATGAGATTCAAACAGATAATTGCAGATTGTGAAAATGTAAATACAGTGGTATAAAGTACTTAATTACAAATACTTTAAAGTTCTACTTAACTTGTTTTGGGGGGGGGGGGGGGTATCTGTACTTTACTATTTCTATTTTTGACAACTTTTATTTTTACTCCATACATTTTCCCTGACACCCAAAAGTACTTGTTACATTTTGAATGTCTAGCAGGACAGGAAAACGGTCCAAAATATCTAGCAGACTCACTAAACACACGTTTCATTTGTAAATTATGTTGGAGTGTTGGAGTGTGGCCCCTGGCAATCCGTAAAAAAAAAAAAAATACTAACAAATGGTGCCGTTTGGTTTGCGTTAAGGAATTTGAAATAATTTATACTTTTACTTTTGATACTTAAGTATATTTTAGCAATTACATTTACTTTTCAAACTTAAGTATATATAAAACAAAATACTTTTAAACATTTACTCAAGTAGTATTTTACTGGGTGACTTTCACTTTTACTTTTTCCATTAAGGAATCTATACTTTTATTCAAGTATGACAATTGGGTCCTTTTTCCGCCACTGTTTAAATAACACATTGTATGGCAGTGCAGTGTTTATGTGAATGTGATTAGGTGTTTGTTTTCCATATGAGCGTGAAGCCCTGGTTCACGAGGATTGATAAATCAGTGGCATCAGCAATCAGCTCCTAGAGGAAAACACATGATCAGTCAAAACACATCTCTCAGCATGACACTGATGATCACATACAATGCATGGTATGACTGGTTGGGTATACACACAAAGCATGTAAACACACACACATACACACACACAGCATGTAAACACACACACACACACACGTAAACACACACACACACACACACACACACACACACACACACACACACACACACACACACACACACACACACACACACACACACACACACACACACACACACACGACATGATCAGAACTCTGAACTCACAGTGCATGCTAACAATTTTTAAAAAATCATTTTATAAAAAAAATGTCATTTTATACAAAAAATTGTCATTTTCACCACTCTTGTTTGGAGAAATGTGAAACTGGATAGATAACGTAGTAGATAACGTAGTAGATAACGTAGTCTGTGTTTGTATTGAGACAAGCCCTTCAGATATAATATACACTACCGTTCAAAAGTTCGGGGTCACTTAGGAATGTCCTTGTTTTTGAAAGAAAAGCATATTTTTTGTCCATTAAAATAACATCAAATTGATCAGAAATACAGTGTAGACATTGTTAATGTTGTAAATGACTATTGTAGCTGGAAACTGCTGATTTTTTAAATGAAATATCTACATAGGCGTACATAGGCCCATTATCAGCAACCACCACTCCTGTGTTCCAATGGCACGTTGTGTTAGCTAATCCAAGTTTATCATTTTAATAAGGCTAATTGATCATTAGAAAATACTTTTGCAATTATGTTAGTACAACTGAAAACTGTAGTCCTGATTATTAAAGAAGCAATAAAACTGGCCTTCTTTAGACTAGTTAAGTATCTGGAGCATCAGCAGTTGTGGGTTCCTTTAGAGGCTCAAAATGGCCAGAAACAAAAAACTTTCTTCTGAAACTTGTCCGTCTATTCTTGTTCTGAGAAATGAAGGCTATTCCATGCGAGAAATTGCCAAGAAACTGAAGATCTTGTACAATAATGTGTACTACTCCCTTCACAGAACAGCGCAAACTGGCTCTAACCAGAATAGAAAGAGGAGTGGGATGCCCAGGTGCACAACTAAGCAAGAGGACAAGTACATTAGAGTGTCTAATTTGAGAAACAGACGCCTCACAAGTCCTCAACTGGCAGCTTCATTAAATAGTACCCGCAAAACACCAGTCTCAATGTCAACTGTGAAGAGGTGACTCCGGCACGCTGGCTTTCTAGGCAGAGTTCCTCTGTCCAGTGTCTGTGTTCTTTTGCCCATCTTAATCTTTTCCTTTTATAGCCCAGTCTGAGATATGCCTTTTCATTTGCAACTCTGCCTATAAGGCCAGCATCCTGGAGTCGACTCTTCACTGTCGACATTGAGACTGCTGTTTTGAGGGTACTATTTAATGAAGCTGCCAGTTGAGGACTTGTAAGGCGTCTGTTTCTCAAACTAGACACTCTAATGTACTTGTCCTCTTGCTTAGTTGTGCACTGGGGCCTCCCACTCCTCTTTCTATTCTGGTTAGAGCCATTTTTTGCTGAATGGCCAGTTTTGGCTGATTTCTTTTGATTTTCCCATGATGTCAAGCAAAGTTTGAAGGTAGGCCTTGAAATACATCCACAGGTGAGTCCAATTGACTCAAACGATGTGAATTAGCCTATCAGAAGCTTCTAAAGCCATGACATAATATTCTGGAATTTTCCAAGCTGTTTAAAGGCACAATCAACTTAGTGTATGTAAACTTCTGACCCACTGGAATTGTGATACAGTGAATTATAAGTGAAATAATATGTCTGTAAACAATTGTTGGAAAAATGTGTTTTGTCATGCACAAAGTAGATGTCCTAACCAAACTTTCCAAAACTATAGTTTGTTAACAAGAAATGTGTGGAGTGGTTGAAAAACGAGTTTTAATGACTCCAAACTAAGTCTATGTAAACCTCCGACTTCAACTGTACATAGGAATGTTTGTGTGTGTGTGTGTGCTTTGTGTGTGGGTGTGCTTTGTGTGTGATTGTGCTTTATGTGCTTTTTGTGTGTGTGTGTGTGTGTGTGTGTGTGTGTGTGTGTGTGTGTGTGTGTGTGTGTGTGTGTGTGTGTGTGTGTGTGTGTGTGTGTGTGTGTGTGTGTGTGTGTGTGTAGCGGCAGTCAGACACTAACATGGTGAACGAGAGATGGAACAGCCTGTTATTTGAACTTGTTATCCAGTGTGAACAATCTAAAGGAGATGTATGGATGGGCTGCTGCTAGAATATCATTTATTTAAATACATGACTACTGTATCCCTGTGTCTTTCCCTCCACAACCTGGGATTCATCTCAGTCTCCTATGTTCCCTCGCCAATGAGTACTGATGGAGCGTGTTGCTATCGGTTACAAGGCGTTGACAGTCAGAGTAAATACAGTATCCTGTACCTCCGGATTAAGACGCTTCATCACAGGGTAAATGAGGATACGGACAAAATGTGTCCTCTAACCATCCGTTACTCCTGCCTTACTACTGCCATCACTCTCCTCCGCTGTTGATTAGTATTGTCTTCCTGTACTCTTTGGGCAACTTCCTCTGGCTGCTCGTCCTGCATGTAGCTCATGTTTACGACAAAGGAACCACAAGGTGACCTCCCTGATTACAGCTATTAGATGATGAGTCATGGCAGACATCTTGTTCTGGCAGATCATCACCCATCCGCTGTGGGGACAATTCTAAGCCTACAGTCTAGCCACTGTTGTAAGACAGCCTGTGGCACAATGTGCTTGGCCCAAAGTCAAAAGACTAACTGGGGTAGAGTAAAACCTTTGAATAGACATGCTCTTCTTTATCACTTCTGCTCTGCTTGTTTGATCTGAGTGTGTTTTGAGTGTGTTTTGAGTGTGTTTTGAGTGTGTTGTGCTGTGTTCTGGTGTGTTGTGGTGTGGTGTGTTGTGGTATGGTGGGGTGTGTTGTGTTGTGGTTTGGTGT
>NC_074697.1:6339133-6346633 GCF_029448725.1 Salvelinus fontinalis
TTACAACAACAAAATGCTTTTGAGTGACGTTCAAGAAGCTAGACACTGAAAGGGTTCTCTCCTCCCAGACCAGGTAACCTGTCAACATGTGAACTCACCGAAGCAACTGTGAAAGAGTTGTGTTGGTACTGCTTATTCGCGTACGTATCTGGGGAGAGAGAGAGAGAGAAAGAGAAGAGAGGAGAGAAAGAGGGAGAGAGAGAGGGAAAGAGGGAGAGAGAGTAGAAAGAGAAGAGGAGAGAAAGAGAGAGAGAGAGAGAGAGAGAGAGAGAGAGAGTAGAAAGAGAAGAGAGGAGAGAAAGAGAGAGAGAGAGAGAGAGAGAGAGAGCGAGAGAGAGAGAGGGAAGGAGGGAGAGAGATAGGGAGTAGAAAGAGGAGAGAGGAGAGAAAGAGTGAGAGAGAGAGATAAAAGAGAAGAGAGGAGAGAAAGAGGGAGAGAGAGAGATAAAAGAGAAGAGAGGAGAGAAAGAGGGAGAGAGAGAGATAAAAGAGTGAGTGATGGAGAGCATATTTCCAGGCAGAGACAGGGTTATTACAGTAATAGTTTCTGTCACTCTTCTTCAGTCTTCTTCTATCTGACAGGAGCCCTCATACCACTTCAAACACACTCCACCATGTCAGAGACAGACACTGTGTGAGTGTGTGTGTGTGTGTGTGTGTGTGTGTGTGTGTGTGTGTGTGTGTGTGTGTGTGTGTGTGTGTGTGTGTGTGTGTGTGTGTGTGTGTGTGTGTGTGTGTGTGTGTGTGTGTGTGTGTGTGTGTGTGTGTCTGTCTGCATGTCTGTGTGTGTGTGTCCCTGTGTGTCCCTGTGTGTCATGTGTCTACTCACCGATCCCCTCCCCATCATCCCAGAACAGGGAACCTTGTGCAGTTCCATTGTCGCTCAGGGCAACGATCAGCCCCAGAGGATTCTTCCGACTGAAGGGGAGTGGAGAGAGACAATCAGAGAAAGAAAACGAGAAAGAGTGAGAGAGAGAAAGAGTGAGAGAGAGAAAGAGTGAGAGAGAGAAAGAGTGAGAGAGAGAAAGAGTGAGAGAGAGAGAGAGAGAGAGAGAGAGAGAGAGAGAGAGAGAGAGAGAGAGAGCGAGAGAGGTGATTGCGGACCGCTGAAGGACAATGACAAGTGTATGTCACCTGCAGTGCATTGTGGGGGTTTATTTATACCTCTTTCTAAGGACAGACATTAATATTCATGCTGCTGAGTTACATCTGATCCCTCACCATTGTCTCCCTCCCTCCACAATGAATATCACATCTAACACACACACACACACACACACACACACACACACACACACACACACACACACACACACACACACACACACACACACCCACACACACACACACACACACACCTGTAGTGTGTGTTGTTCTCTGGTTTCTGCCAGGGCAGGATGTATCCTCCTCTCACGTGGAGGTTGATGCGGTCTAGAGGTGTTGGCATGGTTAACATCTGACCCTTCACCCCAATAGCTTTGGCCTAGACACACCATTACAACACAATTCATCATTAATATGAATACAACATTCCTTCTAAATAGATTTGAACATCAATTTCTACATTTATATCAATCACAATGTGTGTGTGTGAGTGTGTTTTGGTGCCTCACCGTGTGGAAGTCATACCAGAGGTCGTCTGGGATGTACCCCTTAACCTCTCTGTCCCCCTGTCAATCAAATAGGGTCAAATAACACATTAAATGAAAATAACTATATTACCCGTTTGAATTGTTATTTGGGAACGTTGACAGGGAATTTGTTACAGATATATAAGTGGTTAGTAATCTCATCCAGGACAGATACATAAGTGGTTAGTTACCTCATCCAGGACAGATATATAAGTGGTTAGTTACCTCATCCAGGACAGATATATAAGTGGATAATAACCTCATCCAGGACAGATACATAAGTAGTTAGTTACCTCATCCAGGACAGATATATAAGTGGTTAGTTACCTCATCCAGGACAGATATATAAGTGGATAATAACCTCATCCAGGACATATATATAAGTGGTTAGTTACCTCATCCAGGACAGATATATAAGTGGATAATAACCTCATCCAGGACAGATACATAAGTAGTTAGTTACCTCATCCAGGACAGATATATAAGTGGTTAGTTACCTCATCCAGGACAGATATATAAGTGGATAATAACCTCATCCAGGACATATATATAAGTGGTTAGTTACCTCATCCAGGACAGATATATAAGTGGATAATAACCTCATCCAGGACAGATACATAAGTAGTTAGTTACCTCATCCAGGACAGATATATAAGTGGTTAGTTACCTCATCCAGGACAGATATATAAGTGGATAATAACCTCATCCAGGACATATATATAAGTGGTTAGTTACCTCATCCAGGACCGGGCTGATGAGCAGAGCAGGGCCCCACAGGAACTGTCTGTGGATGTCCCACGTCTTCCTGTCACTCACAAACCTGCCAGAGGACACATTGATACACACTCATGTCAAGGGTACATTTCTCATGTCAAGGGTACATTTCTCCTCCATCTATAGAAAAAGACAAGGTGAAACCCATATCAATTATATACACAGCCAGGTCAGGTAGCCTAGTGGTTAGAGCGTTGGACTAGTAACTGAAAGGTTGCAAGATCGAATCCCCGAGATGACAAGGTAAAAATCTGTCGTTCTGCCCCTGAACAAGGCAATGTTCCCCGGTAGGCTGTCATTGAAAATAAGAATTTTTTTCTTAAGAGAATTGCCAGGTTAAATACTGGTACAAATAATAATCAGTGTTTGATAAGGGAATTTATATGTTTAAAGTAATGACTAAAGAATTCCACCCTGAAACGTATAAGACTATGTGAAATGTATTAGAATTATAAGACTATATTCCAATAATACATGTGTGGGACAAGTTAAGAGGGAGAAATGTATTGTTGAGAAAACAGAGGCTGGTAGACTGAACATGATAACTCTGAAAAAGCTGACAACAGGAGGGCCCTTCCAAGGCCTCTCTAATCTAGAGAGGAGAGGAGAGAACGGTGAGAAACTGCCCAAGGCTGATAAAACTGTGTGTGTGTGTGTAGAGGGGGTTATAAAGACTGTTCAAATTTTGGTTGACTTTAGAACGTTCTCGTGAATAAAGAACCAACCTTTTGCAGAAATCTGGGACATTGCTTAATTCTTATTAACCCTAGCTTTACAACCTAGGAAGAATTGGTCAAAGCTATGGTGATTGTTATCATCATTGGGATTGGAAATTCTAGCGACCGTATTTAACATAAATCCATGTCTGAGGATGTCGGGAGATGACGTGGAAACTGGCCAACAGTGACAGCTTTACCGTCAAGCAGGTTTTAGTTTTTGTTAGGTCATTGACAGGGATGACAGATGGGCGTAAGCATCTGCCTCTGGTGACAAAGGTTGCATGTTTGAATCGAGTGATTCAAACGTATATTTTTTAATATTTTTGTTTTATGCTTATCCCAAACCTTAACCCTTACCTTAACCCAAACCTTAACCAGAGTTAATACCAACATTTTAAAATGTTGGAGTTAATGCCTAAACCTAAATCTAACCTTAGAAATTCAGAGTTAATGCCTAAAATTAAAGGTAAACATGTTGAAATTTGATGTTAGGAACAAGTTCGAAATGTTAAGTTTGAGAAACATGTATGAACTTCTAATACTGACGTGGGACTGTGAGAGCTAGTTGAATGTATGTGTGTGTGTGTGTGTGTGTGTGTGTGTGTGTGTGTGTGTGTGTGTGTGTGTGTGTGTGTGTGTGTGTGTGTGTGTGTGTGTGTGTGTGTGTGTGTGTGTGTGTGTGTGTGTGTGTGTGTACTCACTCATGCAGCAGCGGTCGGACCACGGTACTTCCTTCGCTGTGGGCGTAAAACATGAGTGTGTAGAGGTAGGGAAGGAGAGTGTAGCGGATATTCAACACATCACGAGAAGCCGCAGAAAATGATGCATTCCACGATACAGGGTCTTGTCTCTGTAACACACGCAGAAACACACACACACAAACACACACATGGGAACACACCCACACACACACACATGGGAACACACCCACACACACACACATGGGAATACACACACACACACACACATGGGACCACACACACACACACACATGGGAACACACACACACACACACACACACACACACACACACACACAGAAAGACAGAAACACACACACACACACACATGGGAACACACACACACACACACACACACACACACACACACACACACACACACACACACACACACACACACACACACACACACACACACACACACACACACACACACACACACACACACACACACACACACACACACACACAGAGAAAGACAGAAACACACACACACACACAGAAACACACACACACAAAAACACACACGTAAACAGAAACACAAACACACAAACACACACACACACACACACACACACACACACACACACACACACACACACACACACACACACACACACACACACACAGAAACACACAGAAACACACACACACACAGAGCAGTTAATGACAGTACAGCTGCACATGTGGTGTCTTGCAAGTGTAACCAGATTGCCTTACAGAACTACAGCTCCAGAACAGTTATTTACACACTATAGGTCCAGAACAGTTATTTACACAATATATGTCCAGAACAGTTATTTACACACTATAGGTCCAGAACAGTTATTTACACACTATAGGTCCAGAACAGTTATTAACACACTATAGGTCCAGAACAGTTATTAACACAATACAGGTCCAGAACAGTTATTTACACACTATAGGTCCAGTTATTTACATACTATAGGTCCAGAACAGTTATTTACACAATATAGGTCCAGAACAGTTATTTACACACTATAGGTCCAGAACAGTTATTTACCCACTATAGGTCCAGAACAGTTATTTACCCACTATAGGTCCAGAACAGTTATTTACACAATATCGGTCGAGTTATTTACAGTAAATTCAGAAAGTATTCAGATTCCTTGAAATTCTCCACCATTTCTTACATTACAGCCTTATTCTAAAATGGATTAAATTATTTGTTTTTCTCATCAATCTACACACAATACCCCATAATGACAAAGTAAAAACTGTTTTAAAATAATCATTGGACATGATTTGGAAATACACACACTTGTCTGTATAAGGTCCCACAATTGACAATGCATTTCAGAGCAAAAACCAAGCCATGAGGTTGAAGGAATTGTCCGTAGAGCTCTGAGACAGGATTGTGTCGAGGGACAGATCTGGGAAAGGGTACCAAAATAATTCTGCACAGTAGCCTGCATCATTATTAAATTGAAGAAGCTTGGAACCACCAAAACTCTTCCTAAAGCTGAACACCCGGCCAAACTGCATAATTGAGGGAGAAGGGCCTTGGTCAGGGAGGTGACCAAGAACCCGATGGTCACTCTGACAGAGCTCAGAGTTCCTCTGTGGAGATGGGAGAACCTTCCAGAAGGACAACCATCTCTGTAGCACTCCATCAATCAGGCCTTTATGTTAGAGTGGCCAGATTGAAGCCACTCCTCAGTAAAAGTGTTACGGCTGTCGTAGTCGTTCTCCTCCTCAGACGAGGAGGAACATGGATCGGACCAAGATGCGGATTGGTAAGTGTTCATTATTTAATGGAAAAACAACAAACACTACAAAATACAAAAACCAACAAACGTGACTAACCCGAAACAGTCCTGTGTGGTCCAAACACTGACACAGGAACAAACACCCACAAAACACACGTGAAACCCCGGCTGCCTTAGTATGACTCTCAATCAGGGACAACGATTGACAGCTGTCTCTGATTGAGAATCATACCAGGCCAAACACAAAAACCCCAACATAGAAAATCACACATAGACAACCTACCCAACTCACGCCCTGACCAACTAAAACAAATACATGACAAGGGAAAACAGGTCAGGAACGTGACAAAAAGGCACATAACAGCCCGCTTGGAGTTTGTCAAAAGGCACCTAAAGGATTATCAGACCATGGGAAACAAGATTCTCTGGACTGATGAAAGCCAGATTAAACTCTTTGGCCTGAATGCCAAGCGTCACATCTTGAGGAAACCTGGTACCATCCCCACAGTGAAGCATGGTGGTGGCATCATCATGCTGTGTGGATGTTTTTCAGCGGCAGGGACTGGGAGACTAGTCAGAATCAAGGCAAAGATGAACGGAGCAAAGTACAGAGAGATCCTTGATGAAAATCTGCTCCAGAGCGCTCAGGTCCTCAGACTGGGGCGAAGGTTCATCTTCCAACAGGACAATGACCCTAAGCACACAGCCAAGACAACGCAGGAGTGGCTTCGGGACAAGTCTCTGAATGTCCTTGAGTGTCCCAGCCAGAGCACAGACTTCAACCCAATCAAACATCTCTGGATAGACTTGAAAATAGCTGTTTAACAACGCTCCCCATCCAACCTGACAGAGATTGAGAGGATCTGCAGAGAAGAATGGGAGAAACTCCCCAAATACAGGTTTGCCAAGTCCATATTACGGCAAGAACAGCTCAAATAAGCAAAGAGAAATGACAGTCCATCATTACTTTAAGACATGAAGGTCAGTCAATACAGTACATTTCAAGAACTTTGAAAGTTTCTTCAAGTGCAGTCGCAAAAACCATCAAGTGCTATGATGAAACTGGCTCTCATGAGGACCGCCACAGGAAAGGAGTTCCCAGAGTTACCTCTGCTGCAGAGGATAAGTTCATTAGTGTTACCAACATCAGAAATTGCAGCCCAAATAAATGCTTCATAGAGTTCAAGTGACAGATACATCTCAACATCAACTGTTCAGAATAAACTGTCTGAATCAGGCTTTCATAGTCGAATTGCTGCAAAGAAAGCACTACTATAGGACACCAATAAGAAGAGACTTGCTTGGGCCAAGAACCACAAGCAATGGATATTAGACCGGTGGAAATATGTCCTTTGGTCTGATGAGACCAAATTTGAGATGTTTGGTTCCAACCGCCGTGTTTTTGTGAGATACAGAGTAGGTAAACGGATGATCTCCGCTTGTGTGGTTCCCACCGTGAAGCATGGAGGAGGAGGTGTGATGGTGTGGGGGTGCTTTGCTGGTGACACTGTCAGTGATTTATTTAGAATTCAAGGCACACTTAACCAGCATGGCTACCACAGCATTCTGCAGTGATTATTTGGACTTTCATTTGTTTTTCAACAAGACAATGACCCAACACACCCCCAGGCTGTGTAAGGGCTATTTAACTAATAAGGAGAGTGATGGAAGGCTGCATCAGATGACCTGGCATCCACAATTACCAAACCTCAACCCAATTGAGATGGTTTGGGATGAGTTGGACCGCATAGCGAAGGAAAATCAGGTATCAAGTGCTCAACATATCTGGGAACTCCTTCAAGACATTCCAGGTGAAGCTGGTTGAGAGAATGCCAAGAGTATGCAAAGCTGTCATCGAGGCCAGAACATAACAGTTATGTTCACATACACACTATGAATTAGTTCAA